>NC_053025.1:356507468-356698263 GCF_003073215.2 Triticum urartu
AAAACTATTTACACGGGAAAGCTCCCAACAAGCAAAAGAAGAACAGGAAATATCTTGGGGTTTCTTTTTAATTACTACTACAAGCATGCAAATTAAACTGATTAAAAGATACAACTAATTTTTTTGGGTTTTCTCTTAAGGTTTATTAAACACACAAGAAGAAAGCATAAAAAAGGAAAATAAGCTAGCATGGATGATACAATGAAAAAGTATGAGCACCAACATCTAGCAATGAGTGTGTGAGCATAAATGTAATGTCGGTGAGAAATACGTACTCCCCCAAGCTTAGGCTTTTGGCCTAAGTTGATCTATGGCCATGGCTGGCCTGGCTGATATCCATAATAGTAGCTGGGGTCGTACTGTGATGCAGCAGCTATCGCCTGCTGAGCTGCAGCGTGGCGACGATCGGCCTCCTCTCTCCTCTCGTACTCATCTGCCTCCTCTCTGGTAATAGTATATCCTCCTCTTGCCTCATAATCAAAGAAGGCAGGGGCTGGGAGAGTAATACGGATAGCACGGCGTCTGTCAAAGATTAGTCGGTACTGGAGAGGTGATTCATTCCTCTCAACAAACTGGTGATGAACCATAGCATTAAAGTCTAGGTAAGCAGGTGGTAATTCAATATCATCTTCGCATACATCTATACCAAGAAAATTAGCTGTGCGGGTTGCATAAATTCCACCAAAGAAATCTCCATTACGTCTATTAGGATGCAACGTACGTGCAACAATGGCTCCCAAATTATATGATTTGTCTCCGAACACAGCACTCCTAAGAATACTGAGGTCAGGGACACACACGTGACATGCCTCATCTTTACCATTTATGCATCTACCTATGAAGAGAGCAAAATAATGTATAGCAGGAAAGTGAATGCTCCCTATGGTAGCTTGTGTAATATCTCTAGATTATCCCACAGTTATGCTAGCAAGAAAATCTCTAAATTCAGATTTGTGAGGATCCCTTATACTACCCCATTGTGGAAGTTTGCATGCAATGGTAAAATCCTCTAAGTCCATGGTATAAGATTTATCATAAATATCAAACAGGACAGTTGGAGAATTACGTGAAGTTGAAAATTGAAACCTCCTCACAAAGGAACTAGTGAGATTATGATACTGACTGCACTTCACTTCCTCAAAGCTCATGAGATCAGCGTTACGCAAATATGCGTTGAATTCTTCTTTTATTCCCACTCGATCCATAAAATTTTCAGAAGGCCACTCACAAGGACGCACTGGAGCGTCTCTTGGTGGCTCTTCATCAGCATCACGCATTGCAAGCCTGGGTCCTTGCTTCCTTGAAGAACCACCTTGGAACATTTTCCTAAGCATTTTTCTTCCTCTGAAATTTTTAGTAACTTCAAAATAAAAGTAAACCAAACTCAATAATATTGATAGTAACTACTCCTACAAGTGCCTAGGGCCTATATCATGCTTCAAAATTACTTTTGACCATATAAATTTGACATGCAAGCTCAAGAGCAGGGTCACCTAAGCAGCAAAAATTTGCAATGAATAAAGCACTAGAACAAAAACTACTTGGACCAATGGAGGAGTCACATACCAACGAACAATCTCCCCAAGGAGTTTTGTGAGAGGTGCTGTGAGCAAGGAGATCGAAAATGGCAGCAAAACGAGCTTGGACTCGGTTTGAGCTGGTTATTCATGATTGGGGGAGGAAGAAGGAGTGTATGGGTGAAAGGATAAGTGGAGGAGGGCCACCGTGGGCCCACGAGGCAGGGGGGTGCGCCCTAGGGGGTGGGCGTGCCCTCCACCCTCATGGCAAGGTGGTTGGCCCCCCTGGTGTGTTCTCTGTTCCATAAATCCTCAAATATTCTAGAAAAAAACATATTTAAATTTCAGGGCATTTGGAGAACTTTTATTTTCGAGGTATTTTTATATTGTACGGGTAATTAGATAACAGACAGAAAAATATATATTTTTATTTTATTTAATATAAATAACAGAAAGTAAAAGTGGGGTATAGAAGGTTGTGCCTTCTAGTTTCATCCATCTCATGATCATCAAAAGGAATCCACTAACAAGGTTGATCAAGTCTTGTTAACGAACTCATTCTGAATAACATGGAACCGGATAAATTTCGAATAACACTATGTTACCTCAACGGGGATATGCACATCCCCAATAATAAGAATATCATATTTCTTCTTGACAGTAGGAAGAGGAAATTCAAAACCTCCAAATATAATCGATGGAATTTTTCCAATAGAGTTGATACTATGAACTTGAGGTTGTTTCCTCGGAAAGTGTACCGTATGCTCATTACCATTAACATGAAAAGTGACATTGCCTTTAGTGCAATCAATAACAGCCCCTGCAGTATTCAAAAAGGGTCTTCCAAGAATAATAGACATACTATCGTCCTCGGGAATATCAAGAATAACAAAGTCCGTTAAAATAGTAACGTTTGCAACTACAACAGGCACATCCTCACAAATACTGACAGGTATAGCAGTTGATTTATCAGCCATTTGCAAAGATATTTGAGTAGGTGTCAACTTATTCAAATCAAGTCTATGATATAAAGGGAGAGCCATAACACTAACACCGGCTCCAAGATCACATAAAGCAGTTTTAACATAATTTCTTTTAATAGAGCATGGTATAGTGGGTACTCCTGGATCTCCAAGTTTCTTTGGTATTCCACCCTTAAAAGTATAATTAGCAAGCATGGTGGAAATTTCAGCTTCCGGTATCTTTCTTTTATTTGTAATAATATCTTTCATATACTTAGCATAAGGATTGGTTTTAAGCATATCAGTTAATCGCATACGCAAAAAGATAGGTCTAATCATTTCAGCAAAGCGCTCAAAATCCTCATCATCCTTTTTCTCGGATGGTTTGGGAGGAAAGGGCATGGGTTTCTGAACCCAAGGTTCTCTTTCTTTACCATGTTTCCTAGCAACAAAATCTTTCTTATCATAACATTGATTCTTTGATTGTGGGTTATCAAGATCAACATCAGGTTCAATTTCTATGTCATTATCATTACTAGGTTGAGCATCATCATGAACATTATCGTTAACATTATCACTGGTTTCAGGTTCATTACCAGGTTGAGTTTCAGCATCAGAAATAGAAATATCATTTGGATTCTCAGTTGTTTCAACAATAGGATCACTAGGAGCATGCCAAGTCCTATCATTTTTCTTTTTCTTCTTTTTAGAAGAACTAGGTGCATCTAAATTATTTCTCTGAGAATCTTGCTCAATTCTCTTAGGGTGGCCTTCAGGATACAAAGGTTCCTGAGTCATTCTACCAGTTCTAGTAGCCATTCTAACATCATAATCATTATTCTTATTATTCAATTCATTGAGCAAATCGTTTTGAGCTTTAAGTGTTTGTTCTACCTGAGTGGTAACCATAGAAGCATGTTTACTAATAAGTTTAAGTTCACTTTTAACATTAGCCATATAATCACCCAAGTGTCCAAGCATATTTGAATTGTATTTTAATTGTCTACCAAAATAAGCATTAAAGTCTTCTTGCTTAGCCATAAATTTTAGTAAATGGGATTACAGCTTTATCATATCTATAGAGAGAATTTACCTTTACTACCTGTGTCGGTTATCAAGACCATGAGTTTCTTCAATAGGTAAAGGATTTGGATTACATGTTTCTTCAACAGGCGGTAAATTAAGACCATGTATTTCTTCGATAGGAGGTAAATTCTTAACATCTTCAGCTTTAATACCTTTTTCTTTCATAGATTTCTTTGCCTCTTGCATATCTTCAGGACTGAGAAATAGAATACCCCTCTTCTTCGGAGTTGGTTTAGGAATAGGCTCAGGAATTGGCTTCGGAGGTGTCCAATTATTTTCATTTGTCAACATATTATTCAATAGAATTTCAACTTCATCCGGTGTTCTTTCCCTGAAAACAGAACCAGCACAACTATCCAGGTAATCTTTGGAGGCATCAGTTAGTCCATTATAAAAGATATCAAGTATTTCATTTTTCTTAAGAGGATGATCAGGCAAATCATTAAGTAATTGGATAAGCCTCCCCCAAGCTTGTGGGAGACTCTCTTCTTCAATTTGCACAAAATTATATATATCCCTTAAAGCAGCTTGTTTCTTATGAGCAGGGGAATATTTAGCAGAGAAGTAATAAATCATATCCTGGGGACTACGCACACAACCGGGATCAAGAGAATTAAACCATGTTTTAGCATCATCCTTTATTGAGAACGGAAATAACTTAAGAATATAAAAGTAGCGAGTTCTCTCATCTTTAGTGAACAGGGTAGCTATATCATTTAATTTAGTAAGATGTGCCACAACATTTTTAGATTCATAACCATGAAAAGGATCAGATTCAACCAAAGTAATTATAATCAGGATCAATAGAGAATTCATAATCCTTATCAGTAACAAAGATAGGTGAAGTAGCAAAAGCAGGGTCAGGTTTCATTCTAGCATTTAGATATTGCTTACTCCATTTAGCTAATAATTTTTTAAGTTCAGTTCTATTTCTGCAAGCTAAAATGGCTAAAGAAGCATCTTGATCAAAAACATAACCCTTAGGAATGGCAAGTGGTTCTCCATCATCACTTTCATTATTATCGTCAGATTCAATATTTTCAATTTCTCTAGCCCTAGCAAGTTTTTCATCAAGAAAAGCACTAAGTGGCATAGTAGTATCAGGCATAGAGGTAGTTTCATCATAAGTATCATGCATAGCAGAAGTGGCATCAACAATAACATGCGACATATCAGAACGAATAGCAGAAGCAGGTGTAGGTGTCGCAAGCTTACTCAAAATAGAAGGTGAATCAAGTGCAGAGCTAGATGGCAGTTCCTTACCTCCCCTCGTAGTTGAGGGATAGATCTTGGTTTTGGATCTCTCAAGTTCTTCATAATGACAGGCAGACATATATCCCAAGTGACTCAAAGAATAGAACTATGCTCCCCGGCAACGGCGCCAGAAAATAGTCTTGATAACCCACAAGTATAGGGGATCGCAACAGTTTTCGAGGGTAGAGTATTCAACCCAAATTTACTGATTCGACACAAGGGGAGCCAAAGAATATTCTCAAGTATTAGCAGCTGAGTTCTCAATTCAACCACACCTAGAAACTTAATATCTGCATCAAAGTATTTAGTCGTAAAGTAATATGATAGTAGTGAGAACGGTAGCAAAAGGTAACAGTAGTAAAAGTAATGTTTTTGGTATTTTGTTGTTATGATAGCAATAGCAACGGAAAAGTAAATAAGCAAAGAACAATATATGGAAAGCTCGTAGGCAATGGATCGGTGATGGAGAATTATGTCGGATGCGGTTCATCATGTAACAGTCATAACCTAGGGTGACACAGAACTAGCTCTAGTTCATTGATATAATGTAGGCATATATTCCGAACATAGTCATACATGCTCATGGAAAAGAACTTGCATGACATCTTTTGTCCTACCCTCCCATGGCTACGGGGTCCATACGGGAACTAAGGGATATTAAGGTCTGCTTTTAATAGAGGACCGAAACAAAGCATTAACACATAGTGAATACATGAACTCCTAAAACTACGGTCATCACCGGTAAGTATCCCGATTATTATCACTTCGGGGTTAACGGATCATAACACATAATAGGTGACTATAGACTTGCAAGATCGGATCAAGAACACTCATATATTGATGAAAACATAATAGGTTCAGATCTGAAATCATGGCACTCGGGCCCTAGTGACAAGCATTAAGCATAGCAAAGTCATAGCAACATCAATCTCAGAACATAGTGGACACTAGGGATCAAACCCTAACAAAACTAACTCGATTACATGATAGATCCCATCCAACCCATCACCGTCCAGCAAGCCTACGATGGAATTACTCATGCACGGCGGTGAGCATCATGAAATTGGTGATGGAGGATGGTTGATGATGACGATGGCGATGGATTCCCCTCTCCGGAGCCCCGAACGGACTCCAGATCAGCCCTCCCAAGAGGATTTAGGGCTTGGCGGCGGCTCTGTATCGTAAAACGCGATGATTTCTTCTCCCTGATTTTTTTCTCATCGAAACTCAATATATGGAGGTGGAGTTAGAGTCGGAGAGGCAACAGGGGGCCCACGAGGTAGGGGGCGCGCCCCCACCCTCATGGGGAGATGGTGGCCCCCCTGGCCTTCATCTTTGGCAGGTATTTTTCTTAATTTCTGAAAAGTGTCTCCGTGAAGTTTCAGGTCATTCCGAGAACGTTTGCTCCTACACATAAATAACACCATGATAATTCTGCTGAAAATAGTGTCAGTCCGGGTTTGTTCCATTCAAATCGTGCAAGTTAGAGTCCAAAACAAGGGGAAAAGTGTTTGGAAAAGTAGATACGTTGGAGACGTATCAGTCGACCACCATCAAACACGATCTTCTTAGTCCGGTAATTCAACTCCACACCCCCCCCGAATGTCACCGGTAGTACGATCTTCCCATTAGGACGACTCCTGCCGGAGTTGATTCCTTGAAACGTGCCATTAAACTTGAGTTCTTTCACTGCTATCTGAAGATTGTTGATGACCTTTGGGGAAATCAGATTCAACCCGGCCCCACCATCAACCAACATCTTTGTGACTTTGAGGTTGCAGATTGTTTGTGAGACCAACAACGGCAAGCACCCTACTGCGGTGGTGCGGTTAGGGTGATCCTCTCCGTCAAAGATGATGGGCTTGCGGGACCACTTGAGAGGCTTCCAAGAATCTGCCGCTGGCTGCACGGCATTGACTTCACGCGCCCACTGTTTAAGTTGGCGGTGAGAGGAGTGCAGAGATGCACCCCCGTCGATGCATAGGTCGTCAGTGGCTTTCTGGAACTCCTACTTGCTTGTTTCCTCTTCATCTCCTCCATCACTCTCATCATTGCAGTCCTCCCTGTCACGGCCTCTGGCGGTTTCCCTTGATTCTAAGGATCCTTTCCGGGGTGGCTTGATCCACCACATCAGCCCTTCCCGCCAGCGCCGCCTTTACATTTCTCCTTATCACGCTTCTCATATTCGGCCCTCTCCTACTTGACGAGCTGCTCAACCCGATGACACTCTTGGAGACCGTGTCCCTTGGTCAGGTGGATCTAGAAGTACGGGCCATACCTTTACTAGCTTTCTCGGCAGCCGCGGCTTCCCAGAAATTAGTGCACGCGGCAACTTCCCTGCCGGGAACCTCGGTCTTCGTCTTCTTGCCGGTACTGGGTGCGCTCGACCCCACAACTGTCATCACTGGCTTATCCTTATGCCTTTTGCTGCAGTTCTTGTTCTTCTTCTTCTGATTGGTGGTCTCACCGTCATCCTCTGAGTTGATGTCGACGCCATCCTCTTCATCGAGGAGCCGCCTCCACTCTTCCACTTGAGCACACTTATCCACTACAGCCTAAAGCTCCTTCACAGTCTTGGGAAACCGAACGTTCATCTTGGAACTTATTCGATGATTGCGCATGTTGGACTAGAACACATCTATCACAACTGCCAGGTGGATGTCTAGAATGTTCCTGTGTACTCAGCTGAACCTCTGCATGTACTTCCATAGAGTCTCTCCTTCCTTTTGCGGGAGGAGCTGCAAGTTGCTGGGCCACCCTGGTTCTTGATGGCTGCCCGTGCAGGCGCCAACAAACTCATGGCACAGATCAGCCTAGGTCGAAATGGAGTTCTCCAGTAGGTGCATTAGCCAAGGCCTCACATTTGGCTTGATGCCAGAGGGAAGTAGTTGGCGAACACCTTCTCATCTCTTCCCTGGGCAGCTTGAGCAGCGATGGTGTAGATGCTCAAGAAATATGGTGGGTTTAGTCTCCCATCATACTTCTCTAACACTTCTGGCTTGAACGTGCGAGCGGATGCCCAATGGACTTGCCGCAACTAATGGGTGAAGGCGGGGAACCCAACCTCAAAAGGTAGGTACCCACGTTTGCTGAGCGCGGGCTCGTCGACGTTGGGGCCATCGCGCCTATCAGACTGGCGATGGGTGTCACGGTGTCACTCGATGGTGACGCGCGTGCATTCCCTTTGCCTGTCCTCTAGGGCTCGACATTGGCCTTGACGTGCTCGAGGGTCGGACGAAGCCATTGAGACGTCGTCAGGTTCTTGGTTGCATGGCTCCCACGTTGGCTGCCATGGAGGGGACTGCATCATGGGGGTGGCCCCTTCCACACGGCCAGCAGCGTTGGCTATTATCGTTGCCTGGGGAGGCCGTGGCAGGCCAGCTCGCTGTGATCTTCTTGCCTCGGCGAGACCAATCAAGCTTTGAATGGTAGCCGTCCACTCATCCATCTGATCGGCTGCTGGTGGAAATCTCAACAGCAGATGGGCCCGCGCCTTTGCCTTCGAAGCAGTGCTTGGCATGGATGATGACGTAGATCGTAACGTCGCTTGGCTCCTGACGGTCCAGGTAGTGGCCACACCATGTTCTCATTGTTGTGAGCCAATCGCCAGGATGGTGCGGTGACGAGGTGGAGGCGCTTGAGGATCGGCGGCTCCGTTTTGTGTACTGGCTGGGTCAGCTCGCTCCGGGGGTGGCGCATGCCCTACGGCCGCCCACAGCGGGAGCGGCCGGAGTGTTGTGATTCGACCTAGAACGAGTGCCGCTGCTGTAGTCGTGCCCTTCGAGCGGGCGGATAGGTGCAGACGGAATGGTATCTCCACCTATGCCTCATGGAGCATTGCCGCTGGGATGCTGCTGATGTTGTCCTTCTCAGGTGCCTCTTGCTCCTATTTCGGCCGCAGGGGAGGTGGTGACAATGTCGCCTACGCCAACCATGTCCCCCACATCGTCCACATCCCCTTGTGTCCCCATAGCCCATGCAGCGTCGACGGCCGTGCACGACAGGGCCTTCGAGATGGACGGTTGAGCTGCGGCACCAGGCTTCTTCTTTGGTGCCATGGGCAATGGAGCCGTCGACGAAGAAAATGGCGATGAAGATGACACATTGTGTATGCTTCTCGGGTTCGCGCAAGTGCTTCCCCCTACCTAGCACGCCAAAGATGTCGTGGGAAACCACGACCACCCATGGGGCCATGAGCCCCTTGTGGTTCGGTATGGGGGATGAGCACGTTGCACAAAGAGCGGAGAAACATCACACGACACGAGAAAGATCACATGGGCAATTTTACCCAGTTTAGGGCCGCCCCGAGGTGTAAATCCCTACTCCTGCTTTGGTGGATTGATGGTGGATTGTGGTGGAAGCGCGACGCTCTAGCCCGGCAGGGTGATTTCGGGGCGGGGGCAGCTACGCGTGTGTGAGTGTACAAGGGTCCGAATCCTTTCTATGGTTGCCAAGGACGTCCTTTTATAGATCAAGGGGTCACCACAATGGAAAAACGGTCAATGCATATTGATTAGATAGCAAACAATGCTATCATACCTAACTCTGTAGACAGGGTAGAGCACATTAAATGCACCGCTTAGTGTCACAATATGGCATGCCCGACAAGCCTTGCCGGGCAGCTCGGCCACCTTTTTGTCTACCTGCTTGAGATGTTGCTGGACATGTGTCATTTGGAGGTGATTTCCATAGGAAGTGGTTCCCATGTGGCAAAAAACAGCCACTTAGTCACTTAGGGGCTTGACACTTCACCAATCTATGGCTTGTGTTGCTGTGAGGTGGAGCGGTGAAGCCTTGGCGGGGTAGTTTACCTTCGTAGGGCCCGGCAAGCATGCCAGGACGGTCTTGAGGCTTGTCTTCGAGGCAACCTTGACCTCTCCAGGCTCACCTACCCGGCAAGGGAGGTTTTCCCATGGTGATATCTTTCTTCCTTCGGCTTGACTTGGCCTTTTTTATTGGCCCTTTAATTCCTCAAAGAGCTGATATCTTCTACTTGGTATGGTCTTGGATGTTGCAACCTTGCTCTCAGGCCTGTGCATGGTCTGGGAAACCGACCCAGGGTTTGTTGCACCGACACGCTCCATGCAAAACGCATATCATGTGGTGAATAAAAATATAGCCTCAAGTAAGTTTACTGATGGAACGAAGACGAAAGAGGGGATGCCATCCGGGGTGAATGAAGATGCTTGGTTGTCCTTGAATATTACCTTGTGGTGCTTTGGGCATCCCCAACCTTAGGCTCTTGCCACTCATTATTCCATTGCCCATCAAATCTTTACCCAAAACATGAAACTTCACAACACAAAATCAACAGAAAACTCATGAGATCCATTAGTATAATAAAATAAATCACCACCTTAGGTATTGTTGTGTACTCATTCTAAATTTATATTCGTGTAATATCTACTCTATTCCAACTTCTCCATGGTTCATACCCCCTGATACTACCCATAGATTCATCAAAATAAGCAAACAACACATTGAAAACAGAATATGTGAAAAACAGAACAATCTGTAGCAATCTGAAAACTTTGTATACTTATGTAACTCCAAACATTGTTAAAATTAGGAAAATCTAGGAAATTTGTATATAAATCTTGTTTAAAAAATTCAGATCAAAATCACGCTTCTGTGATTTTTTAAAATTGTTTTACTGGCGCAAAAGTTTCTGTTTTTAAGCAATATCGAATCAACTATCACCATAGACCATCCCAAAGGTCTTGCTTGGCTCAATCACTAATTAAAACACCAAAACACAATTACTACAGAAGTAATAATGTGTATATATTGAAAAATAGAACAAAAAAACACAAAAATAAAATTGGGTTGCCTCACAACAAGCGCTATTGTTTAACGCCCCTAGCTAGGCATAACACATAGATCTAGGTATTGTCATCTTTGGTATTAAATCCATAAGTAGCCCTCATAATAAATTCATATGGCAACTTAATTTTATTTCTTGGAAAGTGTTCTATGCTCTTCCTTAATGGAAATTGAAATCTAATGGTTCCTTCTTTAATATCAACAATTGCACCAATCGTTCTAAGGAAAGGTCTGCCAAGAATAATAGGATATGTAGGATTGCAATCTATATCAAGCACAATAAAATCTATGGGCACATAATTTCTATTTGCAACAATAAGAACATCATTAATCCTTCTCATAGGTTTCTTAAAAGTGGAATCCGCTAGATGCAAATTCAAGGAACAATCTTCAAATTCACGGAAACCTAGCAGATCACATAAAGTTTTCGGAATCGTAGAAACGCTAGCACCCAAATCTAAACAAACATGGCACTCATAATTTTTAATTTTAATTTTAGTTGTAGGTTCCCACTCATCATAAAGCTTTCTAGGGATCAAAACTTCGAACTCAAGTTTTTCTTCAAAAGATTTCATCATACCATCAACTATATGTTTAGTAAAGGCTTTATTTTGATTATAAGCATGAAGAGAGTTCAACATGGATTGCAACAAGGAAATACAATCTATCAAATACCAATTATAATAATTAAAACCCTTGAAATCTAAAATAGTGAGTTCATTGCTACTTAAAGTTTTGACCTCTCCAATCCCACTTTTAGCAATTATTGCATTAAGATCTTTAAACACCGAATCATTGGGACGCCTTCTTGCTAAAGTTGACTCATCTCCAGTCCCATCTTTATCAAGATTTATATTAGAAAACAAAGATTCAATAGGAGTCACATTAATCACTTCAATATCTTCATCATTATTTTCAAGGACCTCCAGTTTAGCGGCCATCTTATTTACCAATGTAGTTTTCTTATCGGAAATTTGGCCCACTAAATTTTCAATATGAGCAAATTGAGATTTAAGACCACATATTTCCTTAGTAATATCATGAAGCTCCTTATTAATATACTCCATCATAGTTTTTCGTTCTTTAAGTTCATTCCTAAAGAAACTATTATGCTGAAATTGTAAGGACATGAAGCTTTTAGCATTATTTTCAATCTCTTCAAACTTCCTATAGTAAGGATAAGAGCTCTTAGGTTGAGCCATAGTGACAAAAAAGCAATCTAGCACACAAGCAAACAAAAGACAAACGAAAAGACGAACGAAAGAATGGCAAATAAGAAGGCAAATATTTTTGTATTTTTCTAAAAAAATGTTTTAGAAGTGGGGGAGAGGAAAACGAGAGGCAAATGGCAAATAATGTAATGCAACAGATGAGAGTATATGATAGGTACATGGTAGGCTTGATGTAGAACCTCCCCTGCAACGGCGCTGGAAATTCTTCCTGCTACTTCTTGAGCTTGCGTTGGTTTTTCCCTTCAAGAGGAAAGGGTGATGCAGCAAAGTAGAGATAGGTATTTCCCTCAGTTTGTGAACCAAGCTATCAGAGTAGTAGGAGGTACACACAAGTATCCAATCTATGCACTGCTACTTCTTGAGCTTGTGTTGGTTTTTCCCTTCAAGAGGAAAGGGTGATGCAGCAAAGTAGAGATAAGTATTTCCCTCAATTAGAGAACCAATGTATCAATCAAGTCAGAGGTACAAGCAAGTCCCCAATCTATGCACCTGCACAAACAATCAAACACTTGCACCCAACGTGATAAAGCGATTGTCAATCCCTTCACGGTCAATTGCAAAGGTGAGATCTGATAGTGATAAAGAAATCTAAATAAAAGATAACTAAATATTTTTGGGTTTTTTGGTTTATAGATCTGAAAATAGAAGATTGCAAAATAGTAGATCGGAAATAAACATGATAGAAAATAGACCCGGGGCCATAGGTTTCACTAGAGGCTTCTCTCGTGAAGGCAAATAATACGGTGGGTGAACAAATTA
This sequence comes from Triticum urartu, assembly GCF_003073215.2. NCBI lineage: Eukaryota > Viridiplantae > Streptophyta > Magnoliopsida > Poales > Poaceae > Triticum > Triticum urartu. Next base: position 356,520,102 of record NC_053025.1, read on the forward strand.
CTGTCGAGCAATTGATAGAAAAGCGCAAAGTTATGACGACATCCAAGGCAATGATTATGCATATAGGCATCATGTCCGTGTCATGTAGACCAACTTCTGCCTGCATCTACTACTATTACTCCACACATCGACTGCTGTGCAACATGCATCTAGATTACTAAGTTCATAAAGAACGGAGTAACGCCTTAAGTAAGATGACATGCTGTAGAGGGATAAAGTCAAGCAATATGATGAAAACCACATCTTTTTATCCTTGATGGCAACAATACAAATACGTGCCTCTGAAAGTGCAACTATCCCTAGGTGGTTTTGGTAATTCATAACAACATATAGCTCATTGAGCTAATACTATTCCAAGATACTTATTTCAGGAAATCTCAATGATTGGCATGGCATGGATGTGAAAGTGGAACCCTCAAAATGCTAAGGACAATGGATTGGCTTAAGCTCAAAAGCTCAAGACTCTTCATTTTATATTTTTGTGATCCAAGATCACATTGAGTCCATAGGAAAAGCCAATACTATTAAGGAGGGATGAGGTGTTGCTTAATGAGCCTCTTGCTTCATGTGCTTAGTGATATGCTCCAAAACCATCAACTACTTTCCCATATCCACATATGACCAAAACTCTAAGCCAAACTCGATCCTACCGATTCTTCCTATCCGGCGCCACCGAGTTTCACTTGTCATTAGCCACTGCCAAACCCTAGCAATTCGCTTTTCGGTCTCACCGAGTTCCACTCGGTCTCACCGAAAGAGCAAATCGGTCCCACCGAGTTTGCCTGACCAACTCTCTGGTTAGCTAATTACCAAATTCGGTCTCACCGAGTTTGTGTAATCGGTCTCACCGAGATTACGTTATGCCCAAACCCTAACCGAATCGGTCCTACCGAGTTGCATGTCAGTCCCACCGAAATTCCTAACGGTCACTAGGTTTACTATTTCGGTCAGACCGAGTTTTCTGATTCGGTCCCACCGAGATTGGTAAATTGTGTGTAACGGTTGGATTTTGTGTGGAGGCTATATATACCCCTCCACCTCTTTCTCATTTAGTGAGAGAGCCATCAGAACACACACATCATTCCAACTCATATGTTCTGAGAAAGAACCACCTACTCATGTGTTGAGACCAAGACATTCCATTCCTACCATATGAATCTTGATCTCTAGCCTTCCCAAGTTGCTTTCCACTCAAATATTCTTTCCACCAAATCCAAATCCTATGAGAGAGAGTTGAGTGTTGGGGAGACTATCATTTGAAGCACAAGAGCAAGGAGATCATTACCTACACACCATTTGTTACTTCTTGGAGAGTGGTGTCTCCTAGATTGGCTAGGTGTCACTTGGGAGCCTCCGTCAAGATTGTGGAGTTGAACCAAGGAGTTTGTAAGGGCAAGAAGATCGCCTACTTCATGAAGATCTACCGCTAGTGAGGCAAGTCCTTCGTGGGCGATGGCCATGGTGGGATAGACAAGGTTGCTTCTTCGTGGACCCTTTGTGGGTGGTTGCTTCTTCGTGGACCCTTCGTGGGTGGAGCCCTTCGTGGACTCGCGCAACCGTTGCCCTTGGGTGGAGCCCTGTGTGGACTCGCGCAACCGTTACCCTTCGTGGGTTGAAGTCTCCATCAACGTGGATGTAGGATAGCACCACCTATCCGAACCACGGGAAAAACATCCGTGTCTCCAATAGCGTTTGAATTCTCCAAACCCTTCCCTTTATATTCTTGCAAGTTGCATGCTTTACTTTCCGATGCCAATATACTCTTTGCATGCTTGCTTGAATTGTGTGATGATTGCTTGACTTGTCCTAAAATAGCTAAAATCTGCCAAGAACTAAAATTGGGAAAAGGTTAAGTTTTTATTTGGTCAAGTAGTCTAATCACCCCCCTCTAGACATACTTTCGATCCTACAAGTGGTATCAAAGCTTTGGTCTCCATTTGCTTGATCTCCATAGCTTTTGGTGGTCATAGCCTTGGTTTCACAACCTAGGAGAAGTGTGGCGTCTAGCGAGGGAAATTATCACCATAGAGGTCCTTACTTTGATGGTACTAATTTTGCTAGTTGGAAGCATAAAATGAAAATGCATATTCTTGGATATAACCCACTGTTTGGGCTATTGTGTGTGTTGGTTTGCAAGGTGACTTCTTTGATGGGAGAGAACCAAACCGTGAAGCTACCGCGGATGAGTTGAAGATGTTGCAATACAATGCTCAAGCTTGTGATATTCTCTTCAACGGATTGTGCCCTAAAGAATTCAACAAAATCAGCCGCCTTGAGAATGCAAAGGAAATTTGGGACACTTTGATTGATATGCACGAAGGTACCGACTCCGTCAAGGAATCCAAGTTGGATGTGCTTCAAAGCCAACTTGACAAGTTCAAGATGAAGGATGGTGAAGGTGTCACTGAAATGTACTCTAGGCTTGCTCTCATCACAAATGAGATTGCCGGCTTAGGAAGTGAAGAGATGACCGATAAATTCATCATCAAGAAGATCCTAAGAGCCTTGGATGGAAAATATGATACCGTGTGCAGATTGATCCAAATGATGCCCAATTACAAAGATCTCAAGCCAACGGAGGTGATTGGAAGAATTGTTTCTCATGAGATGTCACTTAAGGATAAAGAGGAACTTCACAACAAATCAAGTGGTGCCTATAAAGCCTCATGTGAAGCCCCTATATCATCAAGTGAGAAACAAGACTTCAATGAAGAATTGAGCTTAATGGTGAAGAACTTCAACAAGTTCTACAAGAGTAGAAGCAAAGATAGAAGCTCCAAATCAAGGTCCTACAATGACAAAAGATCTTCTAGTCGAGAGCGAAACTGTTACAATTGTGGAAGACCCGGACACTACTCCAATGAGTGTACGGCTCCCTACAAGAGAAGAGAAGATTCTCCAAAAAGAAGAAGCAAAGGATCACCACCAAGAGAGAGAAGGAGCAGAGATGATCATTATGAACGAAGATACTCATGGAGAAGTAAGGATTCGGAAAGGAAGGAAAAAATCATCAAGGAGCTACACAAGACGAAGACATCAAGCTCATGTTGGTGAATGGGTATCCGGCTCCGACAGCCACTCCGAGAGAAGTTATCACTCCGACTCCGAAGATAGTCAAGATGAAGGTGTTGCCGGTCTAGCACTTGTGTCAACCAACTCCTACGACATATTTGACTCACCAAATGAAGGAGTTGGGAGATGCTTCATGGCCAAAGGTCCTAAGGTAACACACCCCGAGTATGTTGATTTCAATAGTGATGAAGATGACTTGTTAAGTGATGATTTGCTTGGTGACAACTCTAGTGATGAATACTATGATGAAAGACCAATTAATCATGCTAATCAAGATAAAACGAGTGACAATGATAAGGAGAAGATTGAGGCTCTAACTAAAGAACTAAAAACTCTTAAGTTGGCTCATGACACTATCTTCGAAGATCATCGAGAACTTTTAAGAGCTCATGAGAAACTACGCTTTGAAAATCTCAATCTTGAGAAAGAGCATGAGTTCTTAAAAGCAATCAATGATGATCTCTGCAAGAAAAGTTCTTCTTACATTGCCAAGCATTTACTCTTATCCACTTACATGCCTCAAGTCAAGTCTAACAAGAAAGATTCTTCCTCTAGTTGTAACAATGATCATGCTAAATTCAATATTGTTGCTTCTAGTAGTTCTCTTGATTCCACTAATGATTATCTTAGCCAAGTTACACTTGAGCAAGAAAATAGCTTATTGAAGGGAATTATAGAGAAAGGAGTGTACAAAAGCCTTGCCGGGAGTAAGCAATTCGAGGAAATTGTGCGCAAGCAAGGAATGCACTGGAAGAATCAAGGTGTTGGTTTTGAACAAAAGTTCAATGCCAATGGAGTTGAATGGGAAGAAGATCAATACCCCAAGACAAATTTTGTCCCTCAACAAGAGAAGTATACTTCTTTCAAGGGGACACAAGCTCAAGATGATCTTCCACCACAAGACTATGAGCAAAAAGGCAAGGACAAGCTTCAAGAGGAAATTGATGCATTTGAAGAAGCTCCTAAGACCTTAGTCAAGTGGATTCCCAAGACTTCTTCAAGTTCCACTTCATCAAGTACGACTACAACTCCAAGGATTCCCATCAAGATGATGTGGATCCAAAAGAAGAAGAACTAGAGAGTTCTTGAGGGTGACTCCGCCAACATACTTCACTCTTATCATTTTGGCAAGAACAAGTGCAATCAACTTCCACATCTTGCACTAGTTCAAGGAGTCACAAACCCTCTTGTTGGTAAGACAAGGGACAAGGTAACCTAAAAGTTTTCATGGACATCATCTTTTGTGTGCATCACTCTATGTCTATGGATATCCTTGTTTGTTCCTTGTGGGACTAACCCATGTAGGTATTGAAAGTGCAATTCACTCAAATGGATAGCTCCAAGAGATCTACATCAACATTGAGCATCCACATCTTCAATATCTACATGAAGTCATCATTGACAAAACCCAAGGTTAGTTCATCCCTCTTAGGGGGGATATCACATCTAGGGGGAGCTTTACTCTAAAACTTGAGCTAAAGCAACTCTAAAGATGTGAAAAACACAATGCTTTATGTAAAAGTGGTAACCCCACTTGAGCTTAAACGATGAGTATGACCTACGATCAAGTGTTCTCACTTGACTCCTATGTCAATATACTCATATATAGATGACCTAGTCATCGCAAATTGCTTGATAGATGCTAGAATTGGTTGTGCATGCCTTGCCACATATTTCATTTGCCATCTTATTGTGTGAGCATGCTGATTGCATATTTTACTCATTCGAGGACATCCACTTGTTGCTTTGATTGTTCGGCTTTATTTATTTTTGCCAAGTGGATGGACAAGAATGCCTAAGAACCTCCTCTAGCTATCTATGCTTTTCTCGTCTCAAACTCTATTCATGCTGCATCACAAAATTTGATCAAGTCAGATTCGAACCACTCTGTGTGAGGAGCGCTCGGAGTCCCCGATTCGTCATAGACTTAAACTTCCAAAACCTCTTTATGATTCTCGGTCTGACCGATACTCCACTTTCGGTCCTATCGAGATCATTTAGTTGATCTAGATTTTCGATCTCGGTGCAACTGATTTGAACCTTTCGGTCTCACCGAGTTTCAGTAACTGCACGCAGTTATGAATCTCGGTGCCACCGAGTTGTTCAACTCGGTCACACCGACAGGGTCGGGCTATATATAGTCACGGGCAAAATTTGGAAATTTCTCCGAACCCCTTCGCCCGCGCGATAGCCTGCTCTGCCCCCGAGGTCTCCGGATCGTCTTCTCGCTGCCAGCAGCCTCCAGTCGCTGGTCTCCGTCGCCGTCAACGGGATTTCTGCCCCGCCGTTGCCGCCGTAGCAAGTCCCCGCCGAACTAGGGTATGGACTTGATCTTTGTGCTATTCCTCAATCTGATTCCTAGCACATTGTGATCATATTGTTTCTGGCCACGTTTGATAAACTTCTATCCAGTCAAAACGCTCATAGATTAGGTTTGATTCGAAAATTCTAGGTTTAGGTTTCCGCCGAAACCATCTCGGACCCACCGAGTTGAAAAACTCAGTCCCACCGATTTGGCTTATGCCATTGCACAAGTGAAACTCGGTCTGACCGAGAATTACTTATCGGTGTGACCGATTTTTGAACTCAGTGAAACCCTAGCAGTCTCGGTGCCACCGAACTGTGACTCGGTCCTACCCAGTTCACTAGTTTAGGTTCCAAAACTGCTTCGGTATCACCGAGTTTGAAAATCGGTAGATCCGAGATGATTTCAGTGGGAAACTAAAACTAAGTTTTTGAATCATTCTTTTTGCAAAAATCTCTGCATTTTGTGATGCTCATCCACTCTATCTCCTCTATAATCTATTCACAGGGTCAGCAGTCAGTTTGCAACATGTCAGACCAGAGTGACAGCCAAAACTTGTCAGAGCAGCAAGTGCAGTTGAGTGAGGGCACTAGCCCCTCAAGTTCCTCAGATGATGGCAGCAGGAGCACACCCAACAACCTGCCTAAAGCTTCCACGAGACAAAGGAAGAAGAAAACCTCAGATTCTGAAGATGAGGACTATGTGGCAGAGGAAGAGGCCACTTCCAAGAGAGTTGAGCCAGCTCAAGGCTCAAAGCCAGGCCTAAAAATCAAAAGGCCAGCAGGCAGGCAGCCCATGTCAAAGGCTAGAGCCTCAACTGAGAAGCCTGCTCCCATTGAGCCCGTTGCAGCTGAGGGCAAGAAAAGGAAAGAGAGAGTGAAGAAGACTGTGGCTAGAGTGCTTGGGAAGGCCTCCATCATGGTAGAAGAAGAGGCAGCTGCACCAGCGCCCAAGGCAGCCAAACTTATGGGAGATGCCATAAGGTCAGGGGGAGCTGCATCCAAGCCCAAGGAAGCACCTAAGGCTGCATCTAAGCCTAAAAGTGCACCAAAGAGAAACACAAGAAGCATCCCAGCCACTGAGAAGAACAAGGCCCCAGTGCCTGAGACTGTTGCAGAGGAAGAAGAAGAGAGTGTCCTTCGGAAGCTCAAGCCCAAGATCCCAGACCACAACGATGCTCATCCTGTGGCTGAGGATATGAAGCTAAGGAGAGACTTAGGGCTCAGGAAATGGAGAGAAGCAGATCCATATGCTTCTAGGAGAAGGACTGCAGTGGACTACAGGTTTCATACAAAGGAGCAACAGGATTTCTATGAGACAGTGCTACTTGACAAGAAGCCAATTGTATGTGACATGAGATGGGTCGACTGGACCTATATCAAGGATAATGAAGAGTACTACCCAGGAGTTCAGGACAGCTTTAAGGCGTGTGGAGTAGAGGACTTTGTTGGGCAAAAGCTCACAAAGTGGAACGAGGAACTCATCATGCAGTTCTACTCCACAGCTCACTTTTATCCAGATGGGAGGATTACATGGATGTCTGAGGGTACGAGGTACCACTCTACTGTTGAGGAATGGGCGAAGCTGATCAATGCCCCAGAGGAGCAAGCAGATGACTTGGACATTTATGCCAAGAAAAAGATGGACCACAACTCCATGTCCAACATGTACAAGGAGATTCCGAATGAAGCACTTGACACGTTCAAGTTTGGCTCAGTGCATTATCTGCTCTCAGGATTGCCTACGATCAACTGGATCCGTAGGCACACCCTTCTGCCCAAGTCTGGAGATCACAAGATGATCAGAGGTCACGCGATCAATTTGCTTCATGTTTTTGACGTGCCTCAAAAATTCAAAGTCATGAGCCTTATAGTGGAAACAATCAAAAGGACTGCGGCAGATCAGAAGAGGAGCTGTGGATATGCCCCTTAGATTCAGGAGCTCATCAACTCCAAGATGGGCACGGACGTATATTTGTTGGATAAGGAACACCTTCCCATCCGTCCAGATTTTGAGAACAATGAAGTTGTGATGACAGAGAATGAACCATCATCTGCCCATGCACAAGCTCAGAAGGAGAAGGCGAAGAAGGAGAAAGCTGCCAGGATGCCTACTCAAGCGGAGGCATCTGACTATTTCTTGAAGACCAAACAAGAGCAGCTCAGTTACTTGATTGCGTCCACCCTGCGGATTGAGCAGAGTATAGCCACCCTGACTCAAAACCAGGCGAGTTTAGAGAGGATCATGGAACAGAGGTTCTATGACTTGGACATCAAGGTAACAGAAGTTCAGTCTGCAGTGGAGCAGCTCCAGGAGGACATGACTGAGAGGAGAGGCAAGACCACGACTCATGCGTTTGCGAGGGCGCCACGAGGTCCGAGGTCGTCTGCACTGCCAGTTGCTGACACCAGAGCTACAACGTCTGCACCAGCCACAGCCTCATTTCCACCAGCTCCAGCATCCACTTCAGCTTCCACTCCGACCACGTCTACCGAAGGCTTCGTCCTTGGAGTGATCCGGACTCCACCACCACCTGAAGATCAAGCCTGAGCGTCGATCTAGTGCTATGCATTTTCTAGGAACTTTTTGGTAACTTGTTGCCAAAGGGGGAGAAGATGTATAGATCATAGGCTTCGAGAGAGAGAGTGTTGCTTTTCTCTCTTGCTTTATTTGGTGGTTTTTCGAACTTTGTTTGCTTGTGTGTGAGATACTACGTCCTTATGCCTGTGAGACATCGATGATCATGTGTTTGATCATAAGCTACACTTAATGTTTGCTTGATGCTTGCTTAAATATTATCATTCTATCTATCGTTTGTGATCATTCACTATTCTTGGTGATGAGTGCATGTATTTCAATCTTATCATTTTTTGAGCGCTCCACCAAGATGTATGTGACATGGAAGAGTAACCCATGATTCTAACTCCTTGTGAATTTGCAGTCCAAAGCAAATTTTAAATATGCACAAATTTAGGGGGAGCTCTTACTTATCACATACCTCTCAAAGCAACGATATATTTCATGCTTATTATCATTTGTCGAAGCTTTGATCTATATGTTGTCATCAATTACCAAAAAGGGGGAGATTGAAAGTGCAACTATCCCTAGGTGGTTTTGGTAATTCATAACAACATATAGCTCATTGAGCTAATACTATTCCAAGATAATTATTTCATTGGCATGGCATGGATGTGAAAGTGGAACCCTCAAAATGCTAAGGACAAAGGATTGGCTCAAGCTCAAAAGCTCAAGACTCTTCATTTTATATTTTAGTGATCCAAGATCACATTGAGTCATAGGAAAAGCCAATACTATTAAGGAGGGATGAGGTGTTGCTTAATGAGCCTCTTGCTTCATGTGCTTAGTGATATGCTCCAAAAACCTCAACTACTTTCCCATATCCACATATGACCTAAACCCTAAGCCAAACTCGGTCCTACCGATTCTTCCTATCCGGCGCCACCGAGTTTCACTTGTCATTAGCCACTGCCAAACCCTAGCAATTCGGTTCTACCGATAAGGATCTCGGTCCACCGAGATGGGGTTGCAAACTCTCTGTTTCCCTTTCGTAACTTTTCGGTCCCACCGAAAGAGCGAATCGGTCCCACCGAGATTGCAATGTAAACTCAGTGTTTCCCCTTTGTAACTTTTCGGTCTCACGAAAGAGCAAATCGGTCCCACCGAGTTTGCCTGACCAACTCTCTGGTTAGCTAATTACCAAATTCGGTCTCACCGAGTTTGTGTAATCGGTCTCACCGAGATTACGTTATGCCCAAACCCTAACCGAATCGGTCCTACCGAGTTGCATGTCAGTCCCACCGAAAATTCCTAACGGTCACTAGGTTTACTATTTCGGTCAGACCGAGTTTTCTGATTCGGTCCCACCGAGATTGGTAAATTGTGTGTAACGGTTGGATTTTGTGTGGAGGCTATATATACCCCTCCACCTCTTTCTCATTAGTGAGAGAGCCATCAGAACACACACATCATTCCAACTCATTTGTTCTGAGAGAGAACCCTACTCATGACCAAGAACTCAACCATGTGTTGAGACCAAGACATTCCATTCCTACCATATGAATCTTGATCTCTAGCCTTCCCAAGTTGCTTTCTGCTTTTCACTCAAATCTTCTTTCCACCAAATCCAAATCCTATGAGAGAGAGTTGAGTGTAGGGGAGACTATCATTTGAAGCACAAGAGCAAGGAGTTCATTACCTACACACCATTTGTTACTTCTTGGAGAGTGGTGTCTCCTAGATTGGCTAGGTGTCACTTGGGAGCCTCCGTCAAGATTGTGGAGTTGAACCAAGGAGTTTGTAAGGGCAAGAAGATCGCCTACTTCGTGAAGATCTACCGCTAGTGAGGCAAGTCCTTCGTGGGCGATGGCCATGGTGGGATAGACAAGGTTGCTTCTTCGTGGACCCTTTGTGGGTGGTTGCTTCTTCATGGACCCTTCGTGGGTGGAGCCCTTCGTGGACTCGCGCAACCGTTGCCCTTGGGTGGAGCCCTGTGTGGACTCGCGCAACCGTTACCCTTCGTGGGTTGAAGTCTCCATCAACATGGATGTAGGATAGCACCACCTATCTGAACCACGGGAAAAACATCCGTGTCTCCAATAGCGTTTGAATTCTCCAAACCCTTCCCTTCATATTCTTGCAAGTTGCATGCTTTACTTTCTGCTGCCAATATACTCTTTGCATGCTTGCTTGAATTGTGTGATGATTGCTTGACTTGTCCTAAAATAGCTAAAATCTGCCAAGAACTAAAATTGGGAAAAGGTTAAGTTTTTATTTGGTCAAGTAGTCTAATCACCCCCCCTCTAGACATACTTTCGATCTACAGCCTCGCTACCCCTACTTTGTCGCTAGGTGAGGACACCGGATGATTGAACCCAAAACTAAGCCCCTCTCCCATTGCAAGAAGTACCAATCTAGTTGGCCAAACCAAACCAATAATTCGAAGAGAGAAATAAAAAGATATCAAAGCATCCTAAGAGTTTAGAGAAGATTCAAATAATATTCATAGATAATCTGATCATAAATCCATAATTCATCGGATCTCGACATACACACCGCAAAAGAAGATTACATCGAATAGATCTCCAAGAACATCGAGGCGAACATCGTATTGAGAATCAAAGAGAGAGAAGAAGCCATCTAGCTACTAGCTATGGACCCGTAGGTCCGAGGTAAACTACTCGCGCTTCATCGAAAGGGCAATAGGGTTGATGTAGAAGCCCTCCGTGATCGAATCCCCCTCCGGCAGATTGCTGAAAAAGGTCCCATGATGCGATCTCATGGGTACAGAATGTTGCAGCGGTGGAAAAGTGTTTTTGTGGCTCCCCGTGAGGGTTTTGGAATATATGTGAATTGATAGGATGAAGAGGTAGGTCAGGAGAGTCCCGAGGGGTCCACAAGGTAGCACCCCCCCTAGGGCGTGCCCTCCACCCTTGTCGCCTCCTCGTGGCTCTTCTGGCTTGGACTCCAAGTCCTTCGGGTGTCTTCTGGTCAAATCATCGCAAGGTTTTATTCCGTTTGGACACCGTTTGATATCCTTTTTCTGCCAAACTCAAAAACAAGGAAAAAACAGAAAATGGCACTGGGCTTTGGGTTAATAAGTTAGTCCCAAAAATGATATAAATTAGCATATGAATGCATATAAAACATCCAAAATAGATAATATAATAGCATGGAACAATCAAAAATTATAGATACGTTGGAGACGTATCAAGCATCCCCAAGTTTAATTCCTGCTCGTCCTCAGGTAGGTTAATGATAAAAACAGAATTTTTTATGTGGAATGCTACCTAACTTATTTATCCATGTAATTTTCTTTATTGTGGCATGAATATTCTGATCCATAAGATTCAAAACAAAAGTTTAATATTGACATAAAAGCAATAATACTTCAAGCATACTAACAAAGCAATCGTGTCTTCTCAAAATAACATGGCCAAATTAAGTTATCCCTACAAAATCATATAGTCTCGCTAGGCTCCATCTTCATCACACAAAGTATTAAATCGTGCACAACCCCGATGACAAGCAAAGGAATTGTTTCTTACTTTTGATGTTCTGAAACTTTTTCATCTTTCACGCAATACATGAGCGTGAGCCATGGATATAGCACTATAGGTGGAATAGAATATGGTGGTTGTGGAGAAGACAAAAAGAAGGAGATAGTCTCACATCAACTAGGCATATCAACTGGCTATGGAGATTCCCATCAATAGATATCAAAGTGAATGAGCAGCGATTGCCATGCAATGGATGCACTAGAGCTATAATTGTATGAAAGCTCAAAAAGAAACTAAGTGGGTGTGCATCCAACTCGCTTGCTCGCGAAGACCTAGGGTAATTTGAGGAAGCCCATCATTGGAATATACAACCTAAGTTCTATAATGAAAATTTTACACTAGTATATGAAAGTGACAACATAGGAGACTTTCTATCATGAAGATCATGGTGCTACTTGGAAGCACAAGTGTAGAAAAAGGATAGTAACTTTGCCCCTTCTGTCTTTTCTCTCAGTTTTTTGGTGGGTGTCGGTGTCAAAACCGGTGGATCTCGGGTAGGGGGTCCCGAACTGTGCGTCTAGGCGGATGGTAACAGGAGGCAGGGGACACAATGTTTTACCCAGGTTCGGGCCCTCTTGATGGCGGTAAAACCCTACATCCTGCTTGATTAATATTGATGATATGGGTAGTACAAGAGTAGATCTACCATGAGATCAAGGAGGCTAAACCCTAGAAGCTAGCCTATGGTATGATTGTTGTTCGTCCTACGGACTAAAACCCTCCGGTTTCTATAGACACCGAAGAGGGCTAGGGTTACACAGAGTCGGTTACAATGGTAGGAGATCTACATATCCGTATCGCCAAGATTGCCTTCCACGCCAAGGAAAGTTCCTTCCGGACACGAGACGAAGTCTTCAATCTTGTATCTTCATAGTGCAGGAGTCCGGCCGAAGGTATAGTCCGGCTATCCGGACACCCCCTAATCCAGGACTCCCTCAGTGGCCCCTGAACCAGGCTTCAATGACGACGAGTCCGGCGCGTAGATTGTCTTCGGCATTGCAAGGCGGGTTCCTCCTCCAAGTACTTCATAGAAGATTTTGAACACAAAGGTAGTGTCTGGCTCTGCAAAATAAGTTTCCACATATTGCCATCGAGAATAATATTTACACAAATCTAATCTGCTGACGTATTCCGTAGCGTGACATCACACCACGGCCAAGTCTTTATTCGAATCGTTTTACTGTCCCACCTTAGCGCGTTTAGCGAGGTGGTTTCCTTGGCACGTCTTGTCAAAACAGAGATCGTGTCCCCTTATTCCGGGATTCTCATCAATACGGGCGTGGGTAACCCAACCGCGCCATTGATTTACGGCGCTTGGGAGATAAGCGAGTTTTACCAGGCTGGTGGGGACGCATAGTCGCGTCCACCCATATAAGGGGATAAGGATCCACCTTTTCATCCACGCCTTCTTCCTCCTTTGCCTATCCATTTCCGCGCACTCGAGCTCCAGCGCCCAAGTCCGCACACCACACCTCAACCTTATCCAGCCATGTGTGGAGCGGGAGGCAAGTGGATGGTCTCCTCTGTTATGGAGGGACACATCAAAAAACTGAGGAAGACCGGATACTTATCTAACGACATTGCGCACCGGCTTCCCGAAGAGGGGCAGCTCATCCCCACCCCTAGGCCCCATGAGAGGGTGGTGTTCCTCCCCCATTTCCTCCGCGGACTGGGCTTCCCTCTCCACCCATTTGTCCGGGTCTCATGTTCTACTATGGCCTAGATTTCTGCGATCTGGCCCCGAACTTTGTCCTCAACATCTCGGCATTTATCATCATGTGCGAGGCTTTCTTCTGCATCCGCCCCCATTTCGTCCTATGGCTCAAGACTTTCAATGTCAAGCCGAAGGTGGTGCACGGCACCCAGGCGGAGTGTGGAGGCGCCATGGTGGGCAGGATGCCCAACGTCCTATGGCTCGGGGGCTCCTTCGTGGAGTCCCTAAAGGGGTGGCAATCGGGGTGGTTTTACATCACCGAGCCGCGCGACCCTGAATGGGTCGCAGCCCCCGAGTTCCGATCCGGACCCCCTACGCGGCTCGCCACCTGGAAAGAGACGGGCCTGTCGTGGGGTAAAAAAGGAGAGCTGACCGGACTCCAAACATGCATCCAAACCCTGGTGGACAAGAATCTCAAACTTGTCAACGTAGTCTAGGTTATGCTCATCCGCTGGATCCTCCCGTGTCAACAACGGGCTTTCAACCTGTGGGAGTTCGACCCGGCGCGGCACCGAACTCTGAGAAGGCTCTTCGACATGACATACGAAGATGCCTGGAAGGTGCTTTTCAAGGGCGCCGAGGCCCCCGCATCCGCTACCGAGGATCGCGGATTCAGCATGCAGTGTCACGCGCATGCAGTAAGCTGTTTTAACCTTTTACAGGGTATTAGTTTTTCATAGTTTGACTCCATGCGGGATCTAAGCTCCCTTACCTTTGATAGGATTGGCAGGAGACGTCCGGACAGATCAACTATCCGGCTCCTTTGCCCGAAGGCCCAACGGACGCTCGCTTGGCAAAGCTGCTGGTTCCGGCACCCTATGTGGTGCCAGAGAAGAAGGCCAAGAAGAAGGCCACGGGGACTCGAAAGAGAGCCCAGCGCCAGGAGGTGTCGGATTCATCATCCGACGACTCCAAGGCGCACTCCTCCCATGAAGACGAGGAGGAGGAAGAAGAGACCTCTCCCCCTCCAGCGGGGGGAGGGAAGAAAAGGAAGGCCGCCCCAACTGGGGAGGCCGAAGGGTCCAAGAAGGGGAAGACCCCTCCTCCAGACTACTCCACCAACGCCGATGACGGCGAAGAGGAGTGGCCTCACAGGGCCAAGCCCCTGGTGAGATCGTAAGTATCCGGATACCAGAGTGATTCATAGTATTCCCCCATTGCACAACTTTTCCTTACGTCAAACATGTTTACGCAGTCCACCCAAATACCGGCTTGACGTTTCGTCAAGCGGTTCCCTGGATTCGTCGGATGTGAATTCGCTTCTGACGGCTACCTCCCCCATCCTACGGACGACGCCACGGTGGCGTCCCAACAGGTTCCCAGCCAGGAGGAGGTGGTCCTGGAGGCACCGCAAGGTGACCTCCCGGACTCCAGGCGTAAAGGGGATAGAACCCCCAAGGGCTCCAAGTCTCGCCTTGAGCCGGACACCACGCCGGAACCTTCAACGGTTCCGGACTCTGGTAGGGAGCCTCCTTCCAAGAGGAGCAAGCCTACCGAGCCGGCGACCTCCGTCCAACCGGAGGCACCGGATAATTTGCTGGAGGTGCTTAACGGCGCCTCCATTGACGAGGAGCACCGCACTATTATGAGTGCGGTGATCCAGAAGGTTCAGTCCGCCAAGTGCGGGCTGACTGAAGCCTGTGCCAGCCTTCTAACAGGCTTTGAGGTATGTAAAGAATATGTAAAAATATTACCACATAGATAGTAGCCCCTGATGCTCTGGTCGGCGTTCGAAAAGAAAAGCCGAATAGAGGATCTGATAACATTCGCAGGAGTCTAACATAATCAAGTCAATATGCGTATGCAGGCTTCGCTACTGGCCTCCGCTGCACTGACTGCGGAGGTGGATACGCTGAAGCGAAACCTTGCGCGGTCCGAGAACGAGCTCGGCCATGCCAAGAGGCAACTCAAGGAGAAGGAAGGTAAGTAATACCTGGCGCAAGTATATAGAGAGGATGTGGTTGCAAAAAATGACAGGATCGACGTGCTATTATAGGGGCCACGACCGAGGTGGCAACCCTTAAGACAACGCTGTCCGAGGCCGAAAACAGAGCGGCCGCGGAGCGCACAGAGAGAGGGAAGCAGGAGGCGCGGGTGGAGGAGGTGCAGAAAGAGCTCCAGGCTCTCGTGAAAAAACAAAAGAGTTTGGAGCTTGACTCAAAGACGCAAGCGTCCGAGCTTGTGGCAGCCCTTGAAAGCGCGAAGTCTACCAAAGCTGAAGCCCAGAAAGCCCTCCAAGAAATTGGAGATATAAAGAAGATAGCGGCGGGTAAGGCATTCATTATGCAAAGCAAGCACGTGAAAGTGAATTACTTGTTACTTACCCGAGTCCGGAGCTCTCTAGGAGCATTCGCAGATTTGCCCCGTAGTGCGTCTGATGCCGCCGCCTACTACCGAGCCGAGGAGGGGAGCTCGATGGAGAAGGTGTTCTGTTCTCAGTATGCTGAGGCTGGACACCTAGTGCCTTTGAGCGACCAGCTAAAGCAAATGGTCGAGCTCCACAAGGTGGCCGAACAGGCCATAAAGGGCCTCATAGTTCGGCTTTGGCCTGGAGAGGCTCTGCCTGGGAGCTACTTCGGGCTGGTGAGGCGGCTGGTGGATGCCTGTCCACGGCTTGAAGTAATCAAGCGCTCCATCTGCATCGAAGGTGCCCGTAGGGCGCTTGCCCGTGCTAAAGTGCACTGGGGCAAGATGGATGCGGAAAAGCTGGTGAAGGAAGAGCCGCCGCCGGGCAAGGAGCATCGCGTCCCGGAAGCGTATTATGAGGGCGTCCTAAAGGGTGCCCGCCTTATAGCGGATGAATGCTCCAAAGATGTAATATTTGAGTAAACTCGCATTTGTGATCCTGTACGCTGAAAACTTGTTCATATGCGCTAAGCAACGCTTTTGAATTTAAAATATTACCTTCTGTGCGACCGTTTATCAAATTTGAGAGATGGCGAGTCGTCGACTTCTTTCCCCATGCCACAAGTGCTGGGGTGTTCGGGATAAACATGAGCGCTCTTTTTCCCATTCTTGGGTTCTTCGAGGGAGGCGCTCAACACAATGAACAAGGCAATCGGACTATAATGCTTGAACACTCTCACTTAGCCATAGAATTCTATAATTTTAAATTTCGGCGAAGACCCTAGTGTTCGGAAGACCGAGTTCGGGGCGCTATCCACGCCTAGGCCGGACAAAGCCGACTCCTCGCTCTAAGCGGCATAAGTCTTTAGGGACTCGAAAACCTCTCGAACAGCGACCACCTCTTGCCTCATCATGACGGTCAGTTTTAGCTTTCTCTATTGAGGTGCTTAGCCCAGCTCAACTGGGGCACAATAGCAGTAGTTCTCCTAGTGCTACCTTAGCCGATATAATGGAACGTAAGGTACCAAAACATAGGAGCCGGGCAAACCCAACTATTGACCCAAGACATGATTCGGAGCCAATGCATATAATGCTATAAGTTCGGGGTGACGCACTTGTGAAAGTGTTCGGACTTCTCACACCATATTGTGGGGTACTTAAGCCCCTGGCGTATTGGCCGTACCAAAGTGTACGGGTGCAACATGTCATTAATGAACATATATTCGTAAAAAAGAGTAATGCAATAATAGGCAGAAGCTATGCATTGTTTAATTAAAAAAGCTGTGATCAAAGCAGAATGATACAAATACTGCAATAAGCAAAAGATGGGACTATTTAACATGTCCTTTCCAGGGGCAAGCTGCGGAATGTTATGTGAAACAGGTATACTGCTCGTTATAGAGACCACCTTAGAGTTCCCTAGTGTGGCATAGCTTTCTGCTTCCCTGGTTGTATCGTTTGTGCGGCAATTGTACTGGCGGACAAGTCTTCCGAAGAATGGAGTCCTGAAAATAAGAGAAAATTAAGAAATCGACAGCCCCTAGTGCGGTTTAAGCCATGTTTCGGGCGTGCCGTGATGGTGCCCCTACCCCTGTGCCCATGGTATTTCCAGAGCATAGTTATGTACGGGCAACACTGGTTTCGCAAGTTCGCAAGGGCTGGGGTTGGGGCCGCATTGCTACGCTTGCTCGGAACATGCCAGGCGGTCTTGTTGTAGGTTACTCCGGGCACTCTTGACAGTGTCCAGACGTTTAATGGCCGAACTGGAGAATTTCCTTGAGAGGCTGCTTTGTACTTCCGCTGCGATAGCCGCCGTATGCTCCTCCGTTCGGAGAGAGCGTTCGGTGTTTCCATTGACCGTGATGACGCCTCGAGGGCCTGGCATCTTGAGCTTGAGGTATGCGTAGTGCGGCACTGCATTGAACTTGGCGAATGTGGTTCGCCCGAGCAGTGCGTGATAGCCACTGCGGAATGGGACTATGTCGAAGATTAACTCCTCACTTCAGAAATTATCCGGAGATCCGAAGACCACTTCAAGTGTAACTGAGCCTGTACAATTGGCCTCTACACCTGGTATGACGCCTTTCAAGGTCGTTTTAGTGGGTTTAATCCTCGAGGGATCGATACCCATTTTCCGCACTGTATCCTGGTAAAGCAAGTTCAGGCTGCTGCCGCCGTCCATAAGGACTCTAGTGAGGTGAAATCCGTCAATAATTGGGTCTAGAACCAATGCGGCGAATCCTCCATGATAGATGCTAGTGGGGTGGTCCTTTCGATCAAAAGTGATCGGGCAGGAAGACCATGGGTTGAACTTTGGGGCGACTGGCTCCATCGCGTATACATCCCTTGGTGCACACTTCCGCTCCCTCTTGGGGACGTGGGTTGCGTATATCATGTTCACCATCCGCACTTGTGTGGGAAAACCTTTCTGTCCACTGTTGTTCGGCGGGCGGGGCTCCTCCTCGTCATTGCTATGTAGCCCCTTGTCTCTGCTTTCGGCATTCAACTTTCCTGCCTGCTTGAACACCCAACAATCCGTGTTGGTGTGATTGGCTGGTTTTTCGGGGGTGCCATGTATCTGGCATGAACGGTCGAGTATTCGGTCCAAACTGGACGGCCCGGAATATTTCTTTTGAATGGCTTTTTCCGCTGATCGGGTTTAGAGCCTCTGAATCCGGCATTAACTGCCGTATCCTCAGCATTGTCGCCGTTAATGCGGCGCTTTTGCTTGTTGCGACGTGACCTGCCACTGCTGTCCTTGGTATCCGAATTACCATGGCTCTTGGTCATGTTATTGCTGCGAGCTAGCCAGCTATCTTCTCCCGTGCAAAAGCGGGTCATAAGTGTCGTGAGGGCTGCCATAGATTTTGGCTTTTCCTGTCCTAGGTGCCGTGCAAGCCACTCGTCGCGGATGTTATGCTTGAAGGCTGCTAGGGCCTCTGCATCCGGACAGTCGACGATTTGATTTTTCTTGGTTAGGAACCGTATCAAGAATTCTCTGGCCGATTCCTCTGGCTGCTGAATTATGTGGCTAAGGTCATCGGCGTCTGGTGGTCGCACATAAGTGCCCTGGAAATTGTCGAGGAATGCGGCTTCCAGGTCCTCCCAACAACCAATTGATTCTGCTGGCAAGCTGTTAAGCCAATGCCAAGCTGGTCCTTTAAGCTTGAGTGGGAGGTATTTGATGGCGTGTAGGTCATCACCGCGGGCCATGTGGATATGAAGGAGATAGTCCTCGATCCATACCACAGGATCTGTTGTGCCATCATATGATTCGATGTTCACGGGTTTGAAACCCTTAGGGATTTGATGATCCATTACTTCATCTGTGAAGCATAGTGGGTGTGCGGCGCCTCTGTATTGGGCTATATCACGATGCAGCTCAAACGAGCTTTGTCTACTGTGTTTGGCCCGGCCGGATTGACTGTATGCAGAGTAACGATTACCGTCTCGTGCCATGGGGCGCCCACGCGATCTGTAGATCGATCTTGTTTGCCTTTCCTTGTCCTCCAATATATCTCGCAGGTCTGGCACATTTTCCCGTGCCTTGGTATTTTTTGAGCGGCGCCGGGGTCCGGCTTGAGTGGAGGGCCGAGAGGCTTCTCTGTCGCGGCCACGGGGTGGCCGATCGGCCGCATCATGCGCTGGTGATGTAGGTTTAGGTGCTTCCTCCTCTAGTCGGGGTAGCAACCTGCGCTTTGGGTAGCTCTTGGAGGGGCGTTCGAGTTCGTACTCTTCGGCCGCAAGGACTTCTGTCCATCTGTCGGCTAGCAAATCTTGATCAGCTCTAAGCTGTTGCTGTTTTTTCTTGAGGCTGCTCGCCGTGGCCATAAGCCTGCGTTTGAAATGCTCTTGTTCGACGGGATCCTCCGGCACGACAAATTCGTCGTCGTCGAGGCTTGCCTCATCTTCGGAGGGAGGCATATAATTATCGTCCTCGACCTCTCTGTCTGCCGCTTTCTCATGAGGGCTGGCTTCTCCATCCTCCTGTGCTGAATCTTGCTGGAGGTGGTTGTCTTCGGCACTGTCCGGGGTGTTATTATATCCCGTGCCGGAATTACCGTTTTTGCTTTGGCGGGATTTAGAGTGGCGCCACTGACGCCGGCGCTTAGGCTGCTTCTTGGAGGGGTCATCCTCCTCTATTCCATCACCATTGCCTTCTTTTGGGGTGTCCACCATGTATATATCATACGACGAGGTGGCTTTCCAGTGCCCTATAGGCGCTGGTTCTTGATTGTCTCTTGCATCGGCGTCCATACCGTCGATGTCTTCGGAGTCGAAGTCGAGCATGTCGGATAAATCATCGACAGTGGCTGCGAAGTGGGTGGTGGGTGGGCTTTGAATTTCTTCATCATCCGCATCCCAACCTCGCTGACCATAATCTGGCCAGGGCTCTCCTGATAAAGAGAGAGACTTTAGTGAATTCAGAATATCGCCGAAGGGCGAGTGCTGAAAGATGTCTGCGGCGATGAACTCCAAGATCGGCGCCCAATCGGGTTCGATCGGTAGGGGCGCGGAGGGCTCGGAGTCTGGATAGGAGTCCGGCTCCTTGGAGTCACGGGCTTCGCAGAGAATAGGGCTGGTGTTCGCCTCGATCGCCATAGAGATTGCAGTCCCTGAAGCGGTGTCCAACCACCCATCCTCGATTGGCGCAGTTGGCTCCGAATTAAGGGTCGGAGCTGATGCGGGTGCGGCCTCCAGGGCACTGTTCGACGGCAGAGCTAGATCATGCCCATCGTGACAGTGCGGGGCGCTCGGCTGCGGCTTGAATCCATCGAAGATCAAGTCTCCGCGGAGGTCGGCCGTGTAGCTCAAACTTCCAAATTTGACCTGATGGCCAGGGGCGTAGCTTTCGATCTGCTCCAGATGGCCAAGCAAATTGGCCCGCAGTGCAAAGCCACCAAATAGGAAGAACTGTCCGGGGAGAAAGGTCTCACCCTGGATCGCATTGTCGTTGATGATCGGAGGAGCCATCGGGCCTAAAAGTGACGACACAGAGGAACTCTCAATGAAAGCACCAATGTCGGTGTCAAAACTGGCGGATCTTGGGTAGGGGGTCCCGAACTGTGCGTCTAGGCGGATGGTAACAGGAGGCCGGGAACACAATGTTTTACCCAGGTTCGGGCCCTCTTGATGGAGGTAAAACCCTACGTCCTGCTTGATTAATATTGATGATATGGGTAGTACAAGAGTAGATCTACCACGGGATCAAGGAGGCTAAACCCTAGAAGCTAGCCTATGGTATGATTGTTGTTCATCCTATGGACTAAAACCCTCCGGTTTCTATAGACAACAGAGAGGGCTAGGGTTACACAGAGTCGGTTACTATGGTAGGAGATCTACAAATCCGTATCGCCAAGCTTGCCTTCCACGCCAAGGAAAGTTCCTTCCGGACACGAGATGAAGTCTTCAATCTTGTATCTTCATAGTCCAGGAGTCCGGCCGAAGGTATAGTCCGGCTATCTGGACACCCCCTAATCCAGGACTCCCTCAGTGGGCTTCTTTGGCCTCTTTTATTTTTTGTAAAGTCTGGAGACTCATCCCAACATGCGAGGGAATCATAGCTTCCTTCATCCTTTCCTCAGATGGGACAATGCTTTTAATAATGATGATCATCACACTTTATTTACTTACAACTCAAGTATTACAACTCAATTGTAGAACAAAAATATGACTCTATATGAAGCCTTCGGCGGTGTTCCGGGATATGCACTGAATCAAGAGTGACATGTATAAAAAAATATGAAAGGGTGGCTTTGCCACAAATACGATGCCAACTACATGATCATGCAAAGCAATATGCCAATGATGAAGCATGTCATAATAAACAGAATGGTGGAAGTTGCATGGCAACATATTTCGGAATGGCTATGGAAATGCCATAATAGGTACGTATGGTGGCTATTTTGAGGAAGGTGATGGTTGGCTTAATACACCAGCGAAAGTTGTGCGGCACTAGAAAGGCTAGCCATGGTGGAACAGTGAGAGTGCGTATAATCCATGGACTCAACATTAGACATAAAGAACTCACATACTTATTGTGAAAATTTATTAGTTATTTAAAAAAGTAATAGACGCATGCTCCTATGGAAGAGGTTGGTATGAGTCAACCATCGCGTGCTCCTGACCTCCACGCAAAGGATGACAATCAATAAATAAATAATGCTCCGAGTTCATCAAATAACTATTCACCATACGTGCATGCTAAGGGAATCACAAACTTTAACACAAGTATTTCTACCAATCCACAATTACTCACTAGCATGACTCTAATATTACCATGTTTATATCTCAAAACAATCATAAGGAATCGAACTTCTCAATGTATTCAATGCGCTTTATACGAAAGTTTTTATTAGCCCATCATATTAGGACTAAATTCATAACCAAAGCAAATTAGCATGCTGTTTAGAGAGACTCTCAAAATAATATAAGTTAAGCAAGAGAGTTAAAAAGTTCCTATAACATAAAGCCACCTCCGTTCCCTAAAAAGATATAAGTGAAGCACTATAGCAAAATTGCCTAGCTCAAAAGATACAAGTGAAGCACATAGAGTGCTATAATAAATCACGATTCATGTGTGTACCTATCAAAAGGTGTGTACAGCAAGCATGATTGCGGAAAACTAAAAAGAAAAGACTCATATCATACAAGACGCTCCAAGCAAAACACATATCATGTTGTGAATAAAAATATAGCCTCAAGTAAATTTACCGATAGACGAAGACGAAAGAGGGGATGCCTTCCGGGGCATCCCCAAGCTTAGGCTGTTGGTTGTCCTTGAATATGACCTTGGGGTGCCTTGCGCAACCCCAAGATTAGGCTCTTGCCACTCCTTATTCTAGTCCATCAAATCTTTACCCAAAGCATGAAAACTTCGCAACACAAAACTCAACAGAAAACTCATGAGATCTGTTAGTATAAGAAAATAAGTCACCACTTTGTTACTATTGTGAAATCATTCTTTATTTATATTGGTGTAATATCTACTGTATTCCATCTTCTTCATGGTTCATACCCCCCGATACTACCCATAGATTCAACAAATTAGTAAACAACACATAGAAAATATAATCAGTCAAAAATAGAACAGTCTGTAGCTATTTGTAAATCACGAATACTTATGTAACTCCCAAAATTCTAAAAAATTAGGACAATATAGGAAATTTGTATACGAATCTTCTTCAATAAGAATCAGTATTTTATCACGCTTCCGTTAAAAATAAAATTATTTTTCCCGGCGCAAAAGTTTCTGTTTTTCAGCAAGATCAAATCAACTGTCACGGTAAGCTATCCCAAAGATCTTACTTGGCACAAAAACTAACTAAAACATAAAAACACATCTAACCAGAGGAAATATGAAAATTTTATTGAAAAACAGAACCAAAATAGTAAGAACAAAAATACAATTGGGTTGCCTCCCAACAAGCGCTATTGTTTAACGCCCCTAGCTTGGCATAATGCAATAGATCTAGGTATTGTCATCTTTGGTATGCAATCCATAAGTAGCTCTCCGAATAGATTCATATCTCAACTTAATTTTCTTTCTAGGAAAGTGTTCCATGCCCTTCCTTAAACGAAATTCAAATCTAATGTTTCCTTCTTTCATATCAATAATTGCACTAATCGTTCTAAGGAAACATCTACCAAGAATAATAGGACATGTAGGATTGCAATCTATATCAGGAACAATGAAATCTACTGGCACATAACTCCTATTTGCAACAATAACAACATAATTAATCCTTCCTATAGGTTTCTTAATAGTGGAACCCACAAGATGAAAATTTAAAGAACAATCATCAAATTCACAGAAACCTAGCACATCACATAATTTTTTCGGAATCGTGGGAACGCTAGCACCCAAATCATACAAAACATGGCACTCATAATATTTAATTTAGTTCTTAATGGTAGGTTCCCACTCATCATAAATATTCCTAGGGATAGAAACATCTAGCTGAAGTTTTTCTTCAAAAGATTTCATCATAGTATCAACAATATGTTTAGTAAAACCTTTATTTTGATTATAAGCATGAGGAGAATTCAGCATGGATTGCAACAAGGAAATACAATCTATCAAAGAACAATTATCATAATTAAAATCCTTGAAATCCAAAATAGTGGGTTCATTGCTACTTAAAGTTTCGGCCTCTCCAACCCCACTTTTATCAATTTTTGCATCAAGATCTATAAACTTCGAATCATTGGGACACCTTATAACTAAAGTTGAATCATCTCCGCTCACATATTTATCAATATTTATAGTATAAAACAAAGATTTAATAGGAGTCACATCAATCACATTAAGTTCTTCATCATTATTTTCACGAGAAATCAAAGAACATGCTTTTACGAACCAATCTCGCTTTGCACGCATCCTAGCGGTTCTTTCTTTACATTCATTAATGGAACTTCTCATAGCTTTTAGAGACTCATTCATATCATGCTTCGGTGGAATAGATCTAATTTTCAAAGCATCAACTTCAAGAGAAATTCTATCCACATTCCTATCCAAATCATCAATCTTAAGCAATTTTTCTTCAACCAAAGTATTGAAATTCTTTTGAGAACTAATACATTCTTTAATATTGTTCTCAATATAGGAGGGAAACTTATGATAATTTCCATAATAATTGTTGTAGGAATTATCATAATTATTAGAGGAATTACTAGGAAACGGCCTAGGGTTGAAATTACCTCTATGCACGTTATTACCAAAATTGTTCCTACCAACAAAATTCACATCCATAGATTCATTATTATTCTCAATCAAAGTAGACAAAGGCATATCATTAGGATCAATAGGAGCACTCTTACTAGCAAACAATTTCATAAGCTCATCCAACTTTCCACTCCAACCATTAATTTCTTCAATTGCACACACTTGTTTACTAGTAGAAGATCTTTCGGTTTGCTACTGAGAATAATTAGCCATAATATCTAGGAGGGAAAATACTTGGAAATAAAAGCATCTTTACACTTGTTCCATGAATCAATACTATTTTTAGGCAAAAATGAAAACCAAGTTTTAGCTTATCTCAAAGTGAGAACAGAAATAGCTTCAATTTGACAATATCATTATCCACATCTTTCTTCTTTTGCATATCACACAATTCAAATAAAGTATTTAGATGGGATGCGACATCTTCACTAGGAAGGCCAGAAAATTGTTCTTTCATGACAAGATTCAATAAAGTGGCATTAATTTCATAAGATTCGGCGCTAGTGGCAGAGCAATCGGAGTACTAACAAAATCATTGTTATTAGTATTTGAAAAGCCACACAACTTGGTATTCTCTTGAGTCATCGTGACAAAACAAGCAATCTAACACTTGAGCAACCAAAAAGCAAAAGAAAAGACGAAGGAAAGAAGAGCGAATAAAAAGGTAAATCTTTTTGTGTTTTTCTGACAATCGTTTTTGAACTGGGGGAGAGGAAAATAAGAGGCAAATGGCAAATAATGTAATGCAAGAGATGAGAGTTTATGGTGGGTACTTGGTAGGCTTGATATAGAACTCCCCGGCAACGGCGCCAGAAATTCTTCCTGCTACTTCTTGAGCGCGTTGGTTTTTCCCTTGAAGAGGAAAAGGTGATGCAACAAACTAGAGATAAGTATTTCCCTCGATTAGAGAACCAAGGTATCAACCCGGTAGGAGGTACAAGCAAGTCCCCAATCTATGCACCTACACAAACAATCAAACACTTGCACCCAACGTGATAAAGGGGTTGTCAATTCCTTCATGGTCAATTGCAAAAGTGAGATCTGATAAAGATTGATAAAACTAAATAAAAGATAACTAAATATTTTTGGGTTTTTTGGTTTATAGATATTAAAATAAAAGATTGCAAAATAGTAGATCGGAAATAGATATGATAGAAAATAGACCTGGGGGCCATAGGTTTCAGTAGAGGCTTCTTTCATGAAGGAAAATAATACGGTGGGTGAACAAATTATTGTCGAGCAATTGATAGAAAAGTGCAAAATTATGTTGATATCCCAGGCAATAATTATTCATATAGGCATCACATCCGTGTCAAGTAGACTTACTCCTACCTATATCTACTACTATTACTCCACACATCAACCGCTATCCAGCATGCATCTAGAGTATTAAGTTCATAAAGAACGGAGTAACGCCTTAAGTAAGATGACATGATGTAGAGGGATAAACTCAAGCAATATGATGAAAACCCCATATTTTTATCCTTGATGGCAACAATACAAATATGTGCCTCGCTACCCCTACTTTGCCACTTGGTGAGGACACCGCAGGATTGGACCCAAAACTAAGAACATCTTCCTTTGCAAGAAATACCAATCTAGTTGGCCAAACCAAACCGACAATTCGAAGAAATACAATGATATCAAATCATGCATATAAGAAATCAGAGAATATTCAAATAATATTCATAGATAATATGATCATAAATACACAATTCATCGGATCTCGACAAACACACGGCAAAAGAAGACTACATTGGATACATCGCCAAGAACATCAAGGAGAACGTGGTATTGAGAATCAAATAGAGAGAAGAAGCCATCTAGCTACTAGCTATGGACTCGTAGGTCTGAGGTAAACTACTCACGCTTCATCGGAAGGACAATAGGGTTGATGTAGAAGACATCAAATCCCCCTCCGGCAGATTTCCAGAAAAGATCCCAAGATGGGATCTCACGGGTATAGAAGGTTGCGGTGGCAGAAAAGTGTTTTCGTGGCTACCCTGAGGGTTTAGGATTATATGTGAATTTATAAGACGAAGAGGTAGGTCAGGAGTCTAGAGGGGCCACAAGGTAGGGGGGGCTCTAGGCGCGCCCTCCACCCTTGCCGCTGCCTCGTAGCTCTTATGGCTTGGACTCCGAGTCCTTCGGGTGTGTTTTAGTCCAAGAAAAATCATTGCAAAGTTTTATTCCGTTTGGACTCATTTTGATATTCTTTTTCTGGGAAACTCAAAAACAAGGAAAAGAAACAAAAACTGGCACTCAGCTCTGGGTTAATAAGTTAGTCCCAAAAACAATATAAAATAGCATATTAATGCATATAAATCATCCAAAATAGATAATATAATAGCATGGAACAATCAAAAATCATAGATACGTTGGAGACGTATCATTGATGAAATTGAGAAATGCCATGTCCTAGAGATATTAAAGGTATTCATAGTTTTCTCAGTCATGCTGGTTGCTATAGTAGGTTTATTAAAGACTTCTCTGAAATTTCTAGGCCTCTTACAAATCTTTTACAAAAGGATGTTCCATTTGTTTTTTATGGTGATTGTGTAGAAGCTTTTAAAACATTTAAGAAAGCCTTAATTTCTGCACCTATTATTCAACCACCTGATTGGAACTTGCCTTTTGAAATTAAGTGTGATGCTAGTGATTATGCTATTGGTGCTGTTCTAGAACAAAGAGTTGATAAGAAATTAAATGTTATTCATTATGCTAGTAAAAATCTAGACAATGCCCAAAGAAATTATGCTAGTACTGAAAAATAATTTTTAGTAGTTGTGTTTGCTTGTGATAAATTCAAATCTTATATTGTTGGTTCCAAAGTACTTGTTCACATTGATCAAGCTACTATAAAATATCTTATGGAAAAGAAAGATGCCAAACCTAGACTCATTAGGTTGGTTCCCTTGCTACAAGAATTTGATTTACATATTAATGGTAGGAAAGGAGCTGAGAACCCCATAGATGACAACCTTGTCTAGGTTAGAAAATATTCTTGATGAACCACTACCTATTGATGATAGTTTTCCTGATGAATAACTAGCTACAATAAATGTTTCTCATAAAACTCCTTGGTATGCTAACTATGCTAATTATATTTTTGCTAAATACATACCACCTAGTTTCACATACCAACAAAAGAAGATTCTTCTATGATTAAAGACATTACTTTTGGGATGACCCACATCTTTATAAAGGAGTAGATGGTATTATTAGACATTGTGTACCTCAGCAAGAATAGGGAAAATCCTACGTAAATGTCATTCTGAAGCTTATGGAGGGCATCATGCGGGAGATCGAACTGCTCACAAGGTATTGTAATCTAGTTTTTATTGGCCTACTCTCTTCAAGGACGCATGTAAGTTTGTTTTATCTTGTGATGAATGTCAAATAATCTGCAATATTAGTAAGCATCAGGAAATGCCTATGAATTATTCACTTGTAGTTGAACCATTTGATGTTTGGGGTTTTGATTATACGGGAACTTTCCTTCCTCTAATGGGTACACTCATATTTTGGTTGCTATTGATTATGTTAATAAGTGGGTAGAAGCTATTCCAACTAGTGGTGTTGATCATAACACTTCCATTAAAATGCTTAAAGAAGTTATTTTCCCAAGGTTTGTAGTCCCTAGTTAGATATTTAATGATTGATGGTGGTTCACACATTATTCATGGTGCTTTGCGTAAAATGCTTGCTAAATATGATGTCAACCATAGAATTGCATCACCCTATCACCCTCAATCTAGTGGTAAAGTGGAAC
Source organism: Triticum urartu (assembly GCF_003073215.2). NCBI lineage: Eukaryota > Viridiplantae > Streptophyta > Magnoliopsida > Poales > Poaceae > Triticum > Triticum urartu. Next base: position 356,548,113 of record NC_053025.1, read on the forward strand.
TTAGCAATAGACAAATAAAAATAATATTACAGAAGACTGTCAATAGGTGCCAAAAGAATTGGTCTAGGAAATTGGATGATGCACTTTAGGCCTACAGAATAGCTTATAAAAATCCTATGGGTATGTCTCCTTATAAAATGGTTTATGGAAAATCTTGTCATTTGCCTCTTGAGTTAGACCATATAGCATATTGGGAAATTAAAGAACTCGTATATTATTTCAAACTTGCAGGTGAAAAGAGGTTATTTGATATTAGCTCGCTAGATGAATGGAGAACCCAAGCTTATGAAAATGCGAAACTATTTAAAGAAAAACCCAAAAGATGACATGACAAAAGAATCCAAAAGAGGGAATTCAAAGTGGGTGAATGTGTTCTTTTGTACAACAGTCGTTTCAGATTCTTTATAGGAGAGCTTCTCTCCAAATGGGAAGGACCATATATCATTGAAGAGGTTTATCGCTCTAGAGCTTTTAAAAGAAATAATGCCAAAGGTACTAACCCAAAGGTGGTCAATGGGCAAAGAATTAAACACTATATCTCAGGTACACCTATTAATGTTGCAAGAAATATTATTCAAACCATGACACCGGAGGAACACATAAGAGAAACCTTTCGGAACACCCCAGAATCATGAAAAAAGAGAAGGTACGTGATACAGTAAGTAAACAGATCCCGAAAATTCCGCAAAAATATTTTCTGTCAGTTTTGGAATATTACAAAAATTGAAAATAAGAAACAACCAGGAAGGCAACCGAGGAGGGCACAAGAAACGAGGGCACGCCCAGGAGGGTTGTTCCCACTTCAGGCACCTTCCCGGCTCCGTTTTCCCCTCATTTTCCTTGTTTCCCAATATAAAAAATCTTTATATAGCACCGAACGTATTGACCACCATATCGAAGAGAAATCGTCTGCTCTTCTTTCTTGTTGTTTTTTGACAGATTTAGATCTCCATGGCTGCTCTAAGCTCCTCCAAAGACAAGTTCTTCAAGAGGGTAATCAACCCCTACTTATCGGAGGTGGTGAAGCACCTTCAAACCGTCGAGGTGCTTTAGGGGGTGCTCCACATTTGGGATGTTCAGGGACCCAAAGGGAAAGGAACCGTGGAGGCCAGGCTCAAAGCCATGGAACAAGAGGTCTTCAAGTGTAAGGGGATGGTGGAGCACGGACTCAATGCCAATCACCTCATGATTACGGATTTCACCCGTGATCACAAGGTGGATGGCCCGTCCATGAAGGATGTCTTCTTCACCCTCAACAAGCAAATCAACTTTCTGCAAAGCCAAATCTATGATCTCCAAAACCATGTCTTTGAATATGAGGCAAGGTTTAACGGTAAGAGTCTGGCTGCCAGCTGCAGGACCCGGGAGACACGTCCTTCCTCTTATGATGGGGAGCCACTACCATCGAAATGTAACATCCCAAATTTTCAATTTGGAATGTTATACATAGGTCATCATATGCATATCATATTTTATTTGGATTTTGGCTTTGTGATCCTAAAATCCTAAGAAACTAAAGGACCCATAGAGAGAGTTGGGGATTTTATTGTTTTCATATTTGGATTTTCTCAAATATAAAAAGAAGGATCACTTTGGTTTTAATTATTTTTCTCTCCGAAAATATTTCATATTAAAAATATATGAGAGGAGATAATATGACTTCTCCAAAATAAATGAAATATTGGAGGAAAAATGTTAAAATCAAATAAAATATTTTAATTGGATTTTATTGCTATTTTATTTGAATTAGAAAAAATATGCATTTTTCAAAATTGCTTTTTAGGACAAGAAAATGTTCACTTAGTTCTAAATATTTTATATAGATGGTAAAAATTTGTTTTGGAATTTGAGCTTTTTATTTTTATTTATTTAGGATTTTTCCTTTCGGCAGAATTGTTTTAAAAAAACTCTTCGCCCGACTGGGCCGAAGGCCCAGCCGAGCCGGCCCAAGCCGCGCGTGCCGCCGCCTTCCACCGCAGCGGGAGTCCCCCCCCCCACCGCCGCCGCCGGCCGTGTCTGCCTCGGACACGCCTCCCGAGGGCGTGCCTCCTCCCGCAAGCAGCCGCCTCCCCCTTTAAAACCCGAGCTCGGGACCCACCTGGGACCCTAAGCAGAGCCGCCGCCGCCGCTGCTCCGCTGCCGCCGACGCTGACGCCGCCACCCCACCCCGCAGCCCTGCTCCGCCGCGCCGTCGCTGCCGTTGACGATGCCGTCGCCGCGCCGGATCTCGCCGGAACCACGCCGTTTACCCCGTCCGTTGACTGGTCTGTTTTCTTTGGTTAACCCCGGTTTTTTAGTTTCATGGATTATTGTTTTAGATCGGTTTTTCGTCGGTTTATTCTTTTTAGCGGACGTTCGTCCATTCATTCGTTTTAACAAACGTTGTTCGCTGGTTAGGTTCAGGCAGCGAACGTTCGTTCCTTAGTCTTTTCTTTTTATTTTATTTTAGGTCAGGGCCCTATCCGCGATTATTTTTATCACAGAATAGCCCCTGAACTTCAAACCCTCGTCGTTTCTTAACCGTTTGTCCAAATCCAGTGAAACCAACGCCAAAATCTTCATATCGAACCCCTCTCTATGTTTAAACAACTTGAACAAGGTTTTGACAATTTAAAATTTGGTTTCAAGCAGAGTTGAATTCGAAGTTCTTTTGATCATAGTTTCAATTCCGTACCTCCGCTTTGATCGATTCTTTTTGCCAATCGAACCTCTTCAGTTGAACTTTTAGATTGGATCTTCTTATCTGAGTTTTACCCTTGCATATATTCTTGAGTGCTTATGTATGCTATTGTTTGTTTGCGATAAAATTCCTGGAGTGCGCAGCGTGGTACTACAAGTCACTAGGTTTTGCGAATCATCAGCAAGGAAAGTAACACATTGATCATACCCCTTTATTACCTAGTTTTTATGCATTAGATACAACCCCTCATACATTGCATGAGTAGGATATCTTAACATGTGGGTTTTTGGAAGTAGATGATGAGGTAGAACATATTGCCCTTTTATTATCAAACCCTTGGGAGTTACTTCTACGCTATGCTATTATTGCGATGCTATGTAGTAGACGTGGATTGGGTTTGAGTGTATCCATGAAAGATGTGAGATTTTTAATTAATGGTTTACTTAAGGTGGCTACTTAAACAAACATCTGGGTGGATTGGTTGCGGGCACCTGGGGATATACCAATGCTGTCCTTTTTGGTTCGCCACCCAGGCTCAAAGGGATCATAAGATTATTCATGCTAGAAACTTCCGTGTGCAGCCACAAGCTATTATGGGCTATAGCATAGTTGAGTATGTTGCATGATCTCTTTCAGTTATGGGCTAGCAGATGTAGGGGAAAGTAGGTGTAACTGTCCACCTAGAGTAAAGAGTTAATGTTTCTGAAAGATTGTGTCTCGGTCATCCGTTTCTCAAACACCATGTAGTGCGAGAAAACTAACGGAGGAGATCGAGTCTTGTGGGGAAAAGTGCGCAAACCTCTACAGAGTTTACAAACTAATCATGGTTAGCCGTGTCCTCGATTATGGACATCTTGAGTATCTAGTTCTTGAATTATCATGTTGATCTCATCAATCTAAACTAATTTTGTTAGGTTATTAATTACTTGTTTAATTGGGATTGAGATGGGGATTTACCATTCTCAATGTTTATCAACTACCATGATAGTTAAATAAAATATATTCCTTTGTTGTAGGGAAAATTGGCTTTTCGCAAAAACATTATAACCATAGAGCCTCCACCAGCCATATATGCATGTAGTGATAGCATTTATTCTGTTCATTGCTCTATTGTCTTATCATGCCAGCATATTCCATGTGCTGACCTTTTTCGGGCTGCAACGTATCATGTTGCAGACTTTTCAGACAAAGAGTAAGGTGTGCTAGGTTGTTGTCATGCACTCAGCTATGTCGTTGGAGTTGATGGACTCACTTTATCTTCCAAGCCTTCCGCTGTTATCTTATTTAGATGGCCTTAACCCATATTTATTGTAATAAGTTCTCTTTTGAGACATTCGATGTAATAAGTGTGTGATTGCCGCTCTGTTATAAATCCTTCAAGTACTGTGTGTGTCAGCATTACCGATCCAGGGATGACACTTAAACACAGAGATTTGACTGTTTGAGGTCGGATCGCTACAAGATGGTATCAGAGCACATGCTGAATGTTGGACACGACCACTAAGATGAGACATAGGTCACTCTTCTCTCCATCTTCTACTCTATAGCATGGCGGACACAAGGAACAAGTTTGCACAGCCGGATGAAGACACACCTTTTAGACGACACTTGAAGGAAGTCACTAGGTACCTGAACATTGGAATACCAAGCTTAATCGGAACCTACACTGCGACTTTACCAGAAGAGGAGCGTTGGATGATTCGAGTTCATGTTCCAGGAAGGACATTCATGCCAGTTACTGAGCCCATTGAGTTTTCCTTTGATGCACCAACCTAGAGTCTAGGAAAGAGCATGGCAGCCCACATCACCATAGGACGCATCGGTGAAGTTTATCACAAGGATCTTAAACCATCTACCAGTTATGTGGGCGCCAAGATGAGCAATGGGAGATGATCAGCACCAGGAAGGACGGGTCCATTGCAGCTTACATCCAGGAGTTAAACCAGCACATTCGTCGCCATGAGAATCAAATGTGCGCAAGCATGATAGATCTGAAGAAGTTGATGCCTAGGAACATGTAGCTGGAAGAGGAACTCAAGTCTACATGCGACGGATACAAGGAGGAAATCACCGTACTAGTGGAGATGAATGACGACCTGACAAGGAAGCTAGGAGTATTCATGGGAGACCCTGTGCCAGGAGGAGATGATGACCATCCCAAGGACTACATCATCATTGATGACACCGACTCCGACCCCGACAGTAGTGATGATGATTATGAAGATGAAGCTGGAGCAGATATCATCGAGTCTTCTGTCGGATTTCGGGTTCCGGCTAAACCCTTGAGGTTCGACCCCTCTCTAGCTCACGCACTCTACGATCTCACAGCCTAGCTCGACGAACCCAAAGAAAATGAGACACAAGATTTATACTGGTTTGGGCCACCGTTGTGGTGTAATACCCTACTCCTGTGTGGTGTGGTGGATTGCCTCTTGGGCTGTGGATGAAAAGTTACAAGGGAAGAACAACCTCCTGAGGAGAGGTGTTCTTGTGTGTGGTGAACTTGTGTGGTTCGGGATGATCTGGGTCTGAATCAGTTGCCTCCCTCGGTGGTGGCTAGTCCTATTTATAGAGGCCATGGTCCTCTTCCCAAATATTGAGCGGGAAGAGATCCCACAACGGCCAAAATCGAAGGGAGACAACTAGTACAAGCTATCCTGACAAAAGTGGTCTTCGCCTGCCAAAGGCTCTGGTGGTGACGCCGCCTTGGAATCCATGGTGACCTTCGTCTTGCCATCCTGCTGGTCTTGGTCTGGTTGCACCGATATGGAAACCTTTGCCTGATGCCTCGGGACTCCTCGCCTGCGCTTGCCCCTTTAGCACCAAAGAGGAAACAAGGATACTGCACGTGCTGGCGCCCGCCTGGTTCCGGTCGTCAAGGCTTGCGTCATAGGAACCTCGCGAGGTGCCCCTCGCCTTGATCTCTTCGCCCCTTGCAAGCCAGCCTGGTGAGGCCGCCCCTGAGGAGGTCTTGCATCATCCTCCTCACGAAGCTTGGCCCCTGGCAAGGGTCTTGAATGTTTGCTGGTGAAGATGGGCCTGACGGGGCCGCTGGTGGAGCCACGCTGCGGGCGGCAGGCAAGCAAGTCTAGGGACCCCCATTCCCAGCACACCGACAGTAGCTCCCGGACCCAAGGCACGCTTGGGCTTGGCTTCGAGGCGAAGCCAAAGGGGCAAGTGCGGAGCACCGTGGGCCCCATCAGCTCGCGGCCACAGTTGGCACGTGGCGACTGATTGGACATGGGCGTATCTGCTTCCCCATGCAGCCTCGGCAACTGCCCGACTTGACGGGTCCTTGCTGCATGCAGAAAAGATCATTATTACCTAGGAACATGGGGGCCGGCGGTTGGCCCCCCTTGGATATAAATGGGAAGTGGGGGCAGAGCCCCCGTCACCCGTCTCTTCCTTGCTTCTCCTACTTCTTCTCCTTCCTTGCTCCACTCCTTGCTGGTGTAGTCATGGCGCCGATATTGAGGTTCTCGGCCACGGAGAAGGGCAAGACTCCCCTCAACGAGCCCGAGCTGCTCCCGCCGAAGAAGAGGAAGTCCCATCGTCGCGAGATGGTCGTGAGGTCGGTAGTGTCGCGGCCATGGTACGAAAGGCCACCTCCTGGGTACCCGTTGCCCTTGTACGCTCATGCGAAGGGTTCCGGAGGGAGGAGCGATGAGCACCGCCGCCCGTGCCAGGGCCATGGCTGTCGTGCCATGGAGGCACACGCCATCGCCCTAGGGGTCAATGTTGCGGTCTCCTCGCACGAGTTCGTGCTATGGGCGGCGATACCTCCAAGCACTTGGATTCGCCTTCCGCAATTCTTCACCGTCAAGATGCCACCGAGGGGCCCTCTCGAGCTTTGGTTGCAGCACACCGACTGCGACACCCCGGCGATTGGAGCGGAAGTTGAAGCCGTTGCCTCCGGGAGGATCTTCATGACTCGAGGCTTGGGCGAGGTCGTCCGAGCCTGCCGCGCGTATGGAACCCTTGCCATCCACTTCGTGTATGATGGCGCCTCCATGCTATTCTTCAAGGTCCTCGATGAGGAAGGCTGCCGCTTGGAGTGCTTCCCTGAAGGGAGCCGCCGGGACGGTGCGACGACTGGCACCGGGCCTACCGCTGGCCTCGCCCGCAGCTCCTCCAGCGACAGCGATGACTCCTGGTGGTCTAGCGACTCTCCCAAGCTCGTGGATTCTTCGGAGATGAGCGACCATAGCTATGTGCCCCCGAGCTCTTATCGAGCCCGGAGCAAGGTTGTCACGTCTGGCCGCCGCCATTGATCTGGATGGGGTTGGCGCCGGCCTTCCATGGCCCACTGTTGATGATGGCGTCGGCGACGCCCGGCGCGTGTAGATAGAGCTCCTAGGAATTCCCTTCCTTTTGTTCCCTGCGAGGAATCAAAATGGACCACGCGAGGGTGTGTAAAGCGTCTGTAATTCCTTTTGTTGATATTATCCTTATTGTGGAAATTTGCAAGCGCATGTCCCGCTGAGGCTTGGTTCCCCCTTTCCAATCCCACCGCAGCTTGGTGCTCTACGCTGACAGGTCCCGGTCCCCAGGAAGGCTGCAGCCGTCGCTGGTATGCCAGGTCGCTATGCCATGGTCAAGGCCAGGAGGTGAGTGGCCCAAGGTCCGGTAAGAGCTCCTGAGGCGCGATGCTCAAGAGGTCCCCTTTAGTGTGCAACCATCTACCTAAGGATGGGAAACGGAGGCGATGTTGCCGCAGGTGCGTAGCGAAAAGGCAAGAATCTTATGTCGTAGAGCTGGGTCGGTCCAGGTACAAGACTTATCTTGGCTTTCCGGAGCCGTCTTAGCGTGCCGCACCAGACTTGGGTGTCGGCCGCTGCTGGGTAGCTAGGTTAGGCCCGTGCAGGCCTCCCCCTCTTCTCCATGTTCTTCCTGGTGCTCTAAGTCCTCAGGTTCCGGCCCTCGAGCGAGCTCAACCGCCGCTCGTATGCCAGGTCGCGATGTCGTGGTCAAGGCCAGGGGTGAGGGTTGGAGAGCCAGTAAGAGCTCCTGAGTCGCGATGCTGAGGAGCGCCCCTTTTAACGCGCAAGAGAATTGTCTGGGACAAGAGAGAGACTCCACGGTACCGCCCGCTGTAGTCCTCAGGAGGTTCCTGTAGGTTAGCGTGAGGAGGGGCGCAAATCGCCACGATGATCGCCCGTCCGTCGCTGGCTTGTGGGAGGGGACTCCCTACTACGAAGAGCCCCCGGGGCGTGTACAGCCCCGCCCTGACACCTGGCTTGCACGGCAGGGCTAGGCGAGGTGTATCTAAGCGCTCGTGAGCCAGCGCGGGACTCACGAGGCCCTACCTCAAGGCGGGTTGCACCTAGTCTTGATTCTTGATGGTCGTGGCATTCCTGCGAGATGGTTAGACAACCGGCGCCGACTGGATTTCCTGAGGCTATCACACAAGAAGGCCAAGCACCAATGACCCCAGGAGGTGACGTGAACGGGGCCGACCCGCTAGACAGAGCTCATCTGTTGGATTTATCGACGCTGCAGGGACGAGCCTGAGCACAGATGCCGTGCCTAGCCTTCTAATGCGAAGGATCCTAAAGAAAGACAATCGGCGCGCGGCTCCCATGGTAGGTGAAAATCGAGCAGGTGATATACATATATAGATTACGCATGAAAATAAACTAGCTTAGGTAAATGCGAGAGCGATACATGACACTGGGTTGGACCTGAGCGGCCTGGGGTTAATGCAGCCCGTGGGGCGCTCCTCGTAGAGTGAACTGAAGATGCAAGTAGATACATGCCGCGGGGACGGACCCACACGGCCTGGGGACAATGCAGCCCAGGGGGCGCTCCCACCTAAATGAACTTGGAAAGATGTCACCTGGTTTGGTTGCCGAAGGAGTGTCGGGTTAGCTGAAGACATGTAGTGAAGAAGTTCTTCTCACGAGCCGCCGGGGCCCTGAGCCTCGGGAGGCTCTGGAGGCTTAGGTGGCCTCCGGAGGGTTGTCTCCATCTCCGTTAGGACCGCGTGATGCCTGGCCTCCTGACTTGCCAGGATGCTCCGCAGATTGCGCTGGAAGGTGGCAGCCACGCTTGGTAGGCCGAATGACATGCGAACGTAGCTGTGAGGCAGGCCCTCACACCGGCCAGCACGCAAAGGCCAGAAGCGCTCCTAAGATGCGGCCCTGTTGAGCCCTGGGATGTCGATGCAGACGCACAGCTCACCACCCTCGCCTGAGTGGGGAGCGGCGCCAGGTGGGCGGTGGTCACTGCTTATTTCTCTTGTTTCCTGAAGCTCCTGAGATGCCTTGGTGATGAACTCCTGAGCATCGGGCGCCCTTCACCCGGTATCCTCCTGAGCGAAACGTGCCACGAAGCACGCCTCCACGTGGTGCCTGAGCGCCTCCCACGTGATGTTGTCCAGGTCTGAGGCCGTCCAGAGGAGAGCCCCCGAGCCCTGGCCGAGGAGGGCGCTGGACGCGCCTCCCTATGCGAGCGAAGGAGGCGCCCTAGGCGCTGGCGCGGATCCTGAAGTGGTGCTGCTAGAGGTGCTGCTCCCCTGAGGCCCAGGGCGGAATAGCTGCTTCTTCTTCTTGGGATTGGCCATAGGAGAGTACTACACACCCGCGTTGTCAGGGTCTTCGATTGATGTAGCTTGGAAGCTGCGCTCAAGGGATCACACTGCATCTCTTTTTTCACAAGGGACCGTGATGATTCCGCCGCTTCCCGGCATCTTGAGGACGTTGTACCATGGTGGGTGACTGCCATGAATTTTGCCAGTGCTGGGTACCCGAGGATGGCATTGTATGGCAGGCGGATATGGGCGACAGCGAAGTCGATGAGCTCGGTGTGGTAGTTGTCGCGCTGACCGAAGGTGACAGGGAGGCGAACTTGCCCTATCGGGGTGTTGGAGCCGTCTGTTACTCCTGAGAAAGGCTTGGTGGGCTGGAGCTAATCGTATGGCACTTGGAGGCTGTCCAACTTTTCGACGGATAGGACACTGAGCCCCGCGCCGCCGTCGATGAGGGTCTTGGTGACTTGGACATTGCTGATGACGGGTGAGCAGAGCATCTGGAGGATGCCGGCGGTTGCCGTGCACTTGAGCTGGTCCGCTGAGCTAAAGGTGATGGCGAACTTGGACCACCTCAGCGGGCGCATAGCCTCGAGCTTGTGTAGGACTGAATTCACTTCTGAGGAGAACTGCTTAAAGATGCGTTGGGAGGCTGGGGCCTGAGCGCCACCTAAGATGCAAGTGATGGTGCGCGGCTCCTGAAAGCCCCCAGCCCCTTCGTCCGGTTGATCATCGTCGTTCCTTCTTGGCAGCGGCAGCGGGGGGAGACTAGAGTTGCCCTAAGGGCGGTCCTCACGAGGCTGGTCCGTCCAAGTGCCCTCGCGAGGCTGCTCCTGCCAATGATCCTCGCGAGGTTGGTCGCGCCACTCTTGGCGGGGCCCACGGTCATCCCAACGACCTCCACCTCGTCCACCTCCTCGGCCGTAGCCCCGGTCGTTGCGCTCGGGGCGTCGACCGAAGCGCCCATCTCGAATGGCGCTGAGCTCTTGACAATCATTGGCATTGTGTGTGCGCACGCTGGAAGGCGCAGAACATACGGCCGCCCTTGGACGACTCAGGAAGATCTCAGCCGCGCTTGGCGTCTGGTTCTACTGCGAGTACGGCCACCCCTTTGTGCTTCACGTCCTTGACCTTGGCCTTCTTCTCCTCTGGATCCGCAACTGGAAGCTTGAGGAGGGAGAGGCGCCCCTCCTCAGCCCTTGCACACTTGGTTGCTATGTTGAACAGCTCCAAGGTCGTGCACAGCTCCTCATGGATGGCAAGCTCCTCCTTCATCTTTATGTCACAGACGCCGTCGGAAAAGGCCGAAATGATGGCCTCGTCCGTCACCTTGGGGATCTTGATAGGCACGCTATTGAAGTGCTGGATGTATATCTGAAGGGTCTCTCCTGGTTGTTGCTTGTTGTGGCGCAGGTCACCCGCGACCGGGGGACGGTCGCGAGTGCCGTGGAAGTTGGCGATGTAGCGGCTGCGCATCTCATCCCAGGAGGAAATTGAGCCTGGGGGTAGGTTCAGGAGCCATGAGCGGGCACCGTCCTTGAGAGCCATGGGAAACCAGCTCGCCATGACTTTTTCGTCGCTGTTGGCCGCCTCGATGCTCAGCTCGTAGAGCTGCAAAAACTCCGCTGGGTCCGGGGTGCCTTCATAGGAAGGAGGCATGCAGACGATGCTACGCAGCTCAGGAGTGAAGGCACGCAGCCCGCCGTGGCAACCGGGGCCCGTCGTGGAGGTGGAGCTTGACCTTGGTGTCCCTATGCCGCCACGGCAAGTGGCACATGGCCCTGCCACAGCAAGCGATCCTGATGTGGTGGTGCTGGAAGCGGTGGAGCGTCTTCTTGCGGACGGGGAACCTCCTGGCAACTTCTTTCTTCGTGCGCGGGCACACGGCGCGGAGGATCACGCCGCTGGGCCGCGCATCTTGCAGCGAGGATGCCGTGTTGACATGGGAGAGGCTGTGGCGCTCCCTGAGCCGCGCGCCTCAGTGCGAGGGTGCCATCTTGGCGCTGAGGGGGTGGAGGCACTCCGTGAGCCACATCCCCTGCCGCCGGTGGCGGGCGAGGCAGTGAGAGGGATGGCGCCGGAGAGCCCCCTGCGGCGCTGACGAGCTCGACGATGTGGTCCAACCAGTCCTCGTATAGGTCGTCCACCGGGCGGTAGCACAGGAGCTCCCATGCCATGAGCAGCGCGACCTGCACGTCTGTGGGGGAGCGGCGAGCGTGAGACGATGAGACGGCCGGAGTCAGCGACGGGGTGGCAGTGCGACCATCTCGCCGCACAGAGGGATGCAGTGAAGAGGCTTGCTGCTCGTTTGCCGCCGGGCCGGTGGCAGCGTTAGCGGCGGGTGACGGACAACGGCGGGGGGGGCCGCCGACAGGGGCGGGCTGAGCGACACGGGGGGCGAGAGCGGCCCGGCGCTCAGCGTGAGCCCGACGAGCCTCGGCCATGAACTTGGCGAAGCAGTGAAGCGCGGATCGACGAAGAGGAAAGCTTCAGCGCACCCCTACCTGGCGGGCCAAATGTCCGATTTCGGGTTTTGGCTAAACCCTTGAGGTTCGAACACTGGGTGCACACGAAGATCTCTCCCGCTCTCTAGCTCACGCACTCTACGATCTCACAGCCTAGCTCAACGAACCCAAAGAACACGAGACACAAGATTTATGCTGGTTCGGGCCACCGTTGTGGTGTAATACCCTACTCCTGTGTGGTGTGGTGGATTGCCTCTTGGGCTGAGGATGAACAGTTACAAGGGAAGAACAGCCTCCTGAGGAGAGATGTTCTTGTGCGTGGTGAACTTGTGTGGTTCGAGATTATCTGGGTCTGAATCAGTTGCCTCCCTCGGTGGTGGCTAGTCCTATTTATAGAGGCCCTGGTCCTCTTCCCAAATATTGAGAGGGAACGGATCCCACAATGTCCAAATTCGAAGGGAGACAACTAGTACAAGCTATCCTGAACAAAGTGGTATTCGCCTGCCAAAGGCTCTGGTGGGGATGTGTCACACCCACAATGCGGCTATATCTCCCACGTGTACTGAATAAGAAAGGGATAAAGAGTTGGCTTACAATCGCCACTTCACTCAAATACAAGTTAAACATACATCATCCAGAATACAATCAAAGGTCCGACTACGGAACCAAAATAAAAGAAGACAACCCCAAATGCTAGATCCCCGATCGTCCCCACTGGGCTCCGCTACTGATCAACTGGAAACAAAACAACACAACGAACACGAACTTCATCGAGCTCCCACTTGAGCTCAGTTGCGTCATCTGCACTGGTATCCTCGGCACCTGCAACTGTTTGGAAGTATCTTTGAGCCAAGAGGACTCAGCAATCTCACAGCCGCGAGAGGGTAGTGAGGGTAGTGAGGTGGAGCTGCAGCAAGCACTAGCATATATGGTGGCTAACATACGCAAATAAGAGCGAGAAGAGAAGCAACACAGCGGTCGTGAACTAGAAGTGATCAAGAAGTGATCCTAAAACTACTTACGTCCAAGCATAACACCAAATCCATGTTCACTTCCCGGACACCGCCGGAAAGAGACCATCATGGCTACACATGCGGTTGATTCATTTTAATTAAGTTAAGTGTCAAGTTCTCTACAACCGTATATTAACAAATTGCCATCTGCCCATAACCATGAGCACGGCTTTCGAAAGTTCAAAACCCTGTAGGGGTGTCCCAACTTAGCCCATCACAAGCTCTGACGGTCAACGAAGGATATTCCTTCTCCCAGGAAGACCCGATCAGACTCGGAATCTTGGTTACAAGACATTTTGACAATGGTAAAACAAGACCAGCAAGACCGCCTGATACACCGACATCCCGATAGGAGTTGCACATATCTCGTTCTCAGGGCAACACCGGATGAGACACCCTACGAGTAAAACCAAACCTCAAGTTTCCCCGAGGTGGCCCTGCAGTCTACTCGGTTCGGACCAACACTTAGACAAGCACTGGCCCGAGGGGGGCTTAAAATAAAGATGACCCTCGGGTTGGCTGACCCGAGGGAAGGGTAGGTGGTGGTGAGGCAAATGGTAAAACCAAGGTTGGGGCTTGCTGGAGGAGTTTTATTCAAAGCAAACTGTCAAGGGGTCCCCATAACACCCAACCGTGTAAGGAACGCAAAATCAAGGAACATAACACCGGTATGACGGAAACTAGGGCGGCAAGAGTGGAACAAAACACCAAGCATAAGGCCGAGACTTCCACCCTATACCAAGTATATAGGTGCATTAAAGTAAACAAGACATAATAATGATATCGTAACAATAACCATGTTCCAACATGGAACAAACTCCATCTTCACCTGCAACTAGCAACGCTATAAGAGGGACTGAGCAAAGCGGTAACATAGCCAAACAACGGTTTGCTAGGAAAGGTGGGTTAGAGGCTTGGCATGGCAATATGGGAGGCATGATATAGCAAGTGGTAGGCATCGCGGCATAACAATAGTGTGAGCAACTAGCAAGCAAAGATATAAGTGATTTCGAGGGTATGGTCATCTTGCCTGCAAAGTTCTCAGAGTTGACGAAAGCTTGATCCTCGTTAGCGTACTCAACGTGTTCCTCGATCACGAACTCGTCTCCCGGCTCTACCCAAGGCAAGAACACAAGCAAAGGAAACCACAATCAACCACGGTGCAACGCGCAAGCAACATGATGCAAAACATGACATGACATGCGGAATGTGATATGCAATGCATATGCATGCTTCAGAAGGGAAAGATTGAACCAGGCCTTAACTTGGCAAACCAAGTGTGCCGCTGGAAAGATGAGATGATTTCGGTCCAAATCGATATAAAGTTCACCGGAATCGGATGCACGGTTTGCAAATGGCAAGCAAAACAAGAATGGCACAATTCTGCGATTAACGGCATGATGCCATCTAGAGTGCAACAAGAAACTAAGCTACTGCACTCCAATATTGCAACAAAGCACAAGGCAGTGATCTACTCAAGATTCTTGACAAAAGATGAACATTGAGCTACGACTAAATCACACAAGAGTAGGTTCAAACAAGCATGTCAAAAGTGCAAAAGATATTAGCATCACAAACTTAGTGAAAAAACTAACATGCCAGAAATAACATCAGGAAGCAATGTTTAGAGCAAGCTAACATGCTACAGGAACATATCATAACAAAACAAGGCATGGCATGAATCTACTCAAAGCATAGAACAAAAGTCCCTTACTGACCATGAGTCAAAAAGGATCATAAGATATGATGGCACCCATGTAAACATAGCAAGTTTCGATAACAGATTCAGACTTAGCAGAAAACTGAGCATGGCATAAACAACATTATGAAGGCATCTTTGTGAGCTTGATTCACTCACCACAAAGCCTTGCATGATAAGATAAGCATACTACCAGCAATAATACATGATCATAAGGATAACCATGGCAAGAACAAGTGCATAGAATGCATGGATCAACTACAACAACCATGGCAAAATTGATTAACATGTAAACAATCTGCCAGGAAAATTTTATAGCAAAAGTAGAGCAAGATTAAGTCATGCTAGGGCACTCCATAATTGCAAACAGGGGAATGGATCGATAGAGCATAACCATATGTCAAAATCATCCTTACTGAAGATACTCAAAACAAGCATGAATCTCACTGGAGCATCATGAATACATGGCATAAAAATAACAGCAGAGCAATGACTTAGTGAAATTCTAAGTCTCTGAAATCAGCAATATCATGAGAGTTACTTTGCATGCATGTGCTAGTCACCAAAAAGATCACAAAAATACATGGCATACACCCCTGTAAAGATGGCATGACATAGCGCAAAATACATGTAGAGCTCATGCCCATATGCAGCAGACAACAAACGTGGCAAAAATGAAAAATGCTCATACACTGCTAAGAATCAGCACCTAACATTTTATAGCACTCCTGCATCAGTCATTTGGGCATCAAGATGAACTCAAACAATCATGGCACAATGGAACAAAATGAAGAGCACATCCTGATGAACATTTTGATATATGGCACGCACAAAACGGATCTACGATCATGAAGTTATGATGCGATGAACATGGGATAAAAATAATGCAGAGTATAGGGACTTAGTGGAATTTATACCCTCCGAAAACTGGACGGGACGGATCGGGACGAGGAGATCCGGGGGACGGAGAGCCACGTTTGGATGGATGAACCGGTGGATCTTGTCCCACCTGGACGGATCCGGCCAGTTTGGACTACGGCGAGGGCGGTGGCCTCCGGCGAGGGGCGGCACGGCGGATCTGGTGAGGAGGAGGCGACGGGGCCGGTGAGCTGCGGGAGGCACGGGCGGAGGAGCGGGGCGGCGCGGTGGCGGAGGCGAAGCGCGGCAGGCGGAGTCAGGTGGTGGTCGGCGGCGGCCCTAGGTGGCGGCGCAGGCAGAGTCCGTGGGCGCGGGGCGGAGGCGAAGCGGGGCAGGCGGCGGAGAGCCGGCGGGCGGCGGCGCGGCAGGGTGCCTGTGGGCGCGGGCGGCGGGCATCTGGGCCCGGGCGGGCCGGCCTGGGGCTCCACGGGCCGCGGGCAGTGGGGGGGAGCCGGTGGGGTGAGGTGGCGGTGCCTGGTTGGTCAGGAGCGGCGGCGGAGGCCATGTGGCAGCTTCGGATTGGCCGGAGCGAGGTGGCGGTGGCGGTGGACGCGTCCGACGCGGGATGGACGTGTCCGGCGGCGCGAGGAGGGAGATGGCTAGGGTTAGACTGCGGGAAAAATCCGGGAGGAGCACATATTTATAAGTAGGAGGAGTTTGGAGTGTCCAAAAGGAGAGCGCTTTTCGGCCACGCGATCGTGATCGAACGGACGAGAGGATGGAGAGGGTTTGGATGGGTTTGTAGGCTGACTTGGAGGGGTGTTGGGCTGCAACACACACGAGGCCTTTACGGTTCCCCGGTTAACCATCGGAGTATGAAACGGACTCCAAATGGCACGAAACTTGACAAGCGGTCTACCAGTGGTGTACCAAGGCCACTTGGAAAATCTCGGTCCATTCCGAGAATGTTTAAGACCCGCTCACGAAAAGAGGCAAAAGGGGGCGTCGGAGGATGTAGGAGTGCCGGATTGCAAAACGGACTACGGGGAAAATGCTCGGATGCATGAGACGATTACGTATGCAAATGAGATGCACATGATGACATGATATGAAATGCATGACATGGAAAAAATGCAAAATGAAGACAAAACCCAACCACGAAGGAAACTCATAACTTAACGCCGAAAATGGCAAGAGTCGGAGTACAAATATGGAAAGGTGTATTTGGGGTGTTTCAACATTCCACCACTATGAAAGGATCTCGTCCTGAAATCTAGGATGGCACCGGAGGGAAAAGGAAGAGGAAGATAAGAGGTAAAACTAAGTTGCTTCTTTGACAAACGAGCGAAACCAAAGAACCTTGATAGGTTGAACCATTTTGAGAAAAGAATACAACAGAGATGAACGGAGTTGACAATCTCCGTCAGAAAAGAGGAACAAGGAAGAACAAATTCGGGCAGCACTCCGGTTGACAAGTGGTACGAAACTTGATAAGATGAAAAGAACTTTAGCAGAGGGCACAACACTCCGGTTAAATGGATAAGCATGAAAAGAACACGATCCTCACCATTCGAGATGATGAGTGAAGAGAGCAACATCACAATGCCTCAACAAGAAATGAAAGAATGGAATGGCATGAATGGAAGGGAAACAAGGTCTTGAGAGAGCACGCTTCCAAGAAAGGTTATAACGGAGTTGTTGGGAAACCAACAACAAAACGAATAAACTTGTAGTGGGCTTATGGGAAACTTCTCAAAAATTGAGGTGAAATTCTGCCACCGAAAACAACGATTGATAGGGAACAATGAAGAGATGAAAAGAATCCTTGACGAACCACCATGTAGAGCCTTCATGAAGAACTCTAGTAATAAAAGAATGATCAAACGAAAGGGAAAATTGAAAAGGACTCCGGGATAAGCCTTGCAGGGATTAGATGAAGCTTTGAAGTGATATAACCGAGAATACTTGGAACTGCGGAAAGAAAAAAATGAACAAATGAAATTAAGAATTTTGATGAACCTCCGGAATAAGGAATCGAATCATTTGGATGAAACAAGAATAAGAATTACATTATGCTTATCCTTCATCAATTTAATTGATGACACACCATGGATTTGGCATACTACTTATTCTCATTTGGGAAGGATTAAGATAGATATAGCGCCAACTTGGGAATGTTTTCAATGAACCATCGGTAGGACTGAAACAACAGATAAATTAATATGATAAAGATGGAAGAGAAATCTTGAACGAACCACCGTAAGAATTGAAAATGAACGAAGAAAAGATAAAGAAACACCGGGAAGAATTAGAGAACGAAGATACTTGAGAAATTTAGATACAAGAGAATGAAAAGATCACGAGCTGGTTAGAGAGTACTTGAATGATGCATCGGTAAGATTTGGGGAACGAGAGCTGAAAGCTGGAATGAATAATTATGAGATGATGGGCTCCGGAGAATCAAACTGAAAAGACTCATGAATTTCTCGGGAAGGATGAAAAGAAATGTCACAATTGAAAACTATTATGAGAGGATGGCATGAAGCTAGAACCATGAGTCTTGAGATAACGAGTAAGATTTGGAGGAAAACTCTTCTTCGGTCTTCAAATCCGAGAATGACAACGAGAAACACCACCATGAATTTTGAGGTACTCTGGAATGAAAATTAGAAAGGTTGAATCAGCATATGACTGATGATAATTCATTCTTACGTCAAACTTTTAAATGAATTGAGAATACCTCCGGAAAAATTAGAAGAGTCGGGTAAGATCCTGGGAAAAGAC
This sequence comes from Triticum urartu, assembly GCF_003073215.2. Taxonomy (NCBI): domain Eukaryota; kingdom Viridiplantae; phylum Streptophyta; class Magnoliopsida; order Poales; family Poaceae; genus Triticum; species Triticum urartu. Next base: position 356,566,138 of record NC_053025.1, read on the forward strand.
CTGTGGGTTAGGGCCCACTCAAAAGATACACCATTGAACGATTTTGAAGAGAGATTGCACCGGTTGATTTTAATGGCTTGAATGAGATAACATCTTCAAAAGAACTTGAGCGAATTGAGAATGGAACTTGAATCTTCTAAGATATCTTCAACACTCCGGAACAAATGAATAGGGAGAGGTGAGCGGTTAAGAAGTGCACCGGCATGAGAAAACATTTAAACGAGGAAAGGATATGATCGACAAAGCTTGAATTTAATCCACCGGAGAAGAAAAAGAACGAATAATGATGAACTTCAGGCTCCGTTAGTATCTTTCTGAGAATCAGCGGATAAGAAGATTGAAGGGAAAGAATGAAGAGACTTCGTGTGAGTAAAAATGGATAGTTGATTTGAATATCTCTGAGTCCTTGAAGAAAAAGGGTGGAAGGGCGGGAAAAACAAAGACAACTTGAGACGGATGAAACAAACAACGTTGAGAAAAACTTGAGTTGATCTTGCGGATGCTGAAAAGATCAGATCCACTTGAAGAGAAACACGCCGGTTGGAAAAGAATTGACATGACAATCTCGATTATCAAGAAGGATTTGTATTCACATAGGAATATGAGAACACCGCTTAGGAAAGGTATGGAATCAACATTTGACTTCGAAGCAACTCGAATACCAAAACTGAAAAAGAAAACAAAGGATTGGCTTGCAAAATAAGCCAGAAACAAACATATGATAGATCCCATATCGTATCATGTGTTTGTTGGAAAGATATCCTATGATATACTTGAATTCCCACTTATAAACTCCCGAAACTTTATGGTTATGCAAACAGGTGTTGGGGATACATGGGAAGCATAATATCTCACCCAAAACTAACAAATCCTACATCCAGCTGTATCCATCCTTCAACACATAACCAAGAAACCTTCGGAAATCGTCTACCTCAACCTTCGAAAAGCATCTGTTATACGAGTTATGGAAATACTGGCAATACTCCCGAACTCCCGCCCCAATACTAGGTGGCGTCGAGGTTATCTCACAAACAACTGCATAATAGAGATTTTCGATGTCGGCGAACTCAGGTATTCCAGAACTGCAACGATAAAATTATGACGACAACACCTCGGAGCTCAACTCCCGGGACACTGCCACAACCCCTAAATGTCAGGAGGCACCAAGAACAATGTTCTCGTCACAAAACCATCGGAACGATTCCAAGATACCCGCGTGATCCTAATTTTTTTCGTGAAATTTGGGGAGAGAATAGTCAAAACTCTACGTTAGGAGGCCTCACCAAAGCGACGAAGGGACTAAGGAGTAAAAAGAATCCTACTCTCCGATATATATAATCCTAAGACTCAAAACATTTTCTTCTAGACTCAACAACGTCAGCGATTCAATCAAGCAGGGGGCTCCTAAGTCTGGGAAGGCTCTGATTACCAACTTGTAACACCCACAATGCGGCTATATCTCCCACGTGTCGGGGCACGACTTAGAGGCATAGCCGCATGGTAGGAATATTGCAAGAGGGGTAATCTTAACACATCCCATGTACTGAATAAGAAAGGGATAAAGAGTTGGCTTACAATCGCCACTTCACTCAAATACAAGTTAAACATACATCATCCAGAATACAATCAAAGGTCCGACTACGGAACCAAAATAAAAGAAGACAACCCCAAATGCTAGATCCCCGATCGTCCCCACTGGGCTCCGCTACTGATCAACTGGAAACGAAACAACACAACGAACACGAACTTCATCGAGCTCCCACTTGAGCTCAGTTGCGTCATCTGCACTGGTATCCTCGGCACCTGCAACTGTTTGGAAGTATCTTTGAGCCAAGAGGACTCAGCAATCTCACAGCCGCGAGATCAAGACTATTTAAGCTTATGGGTAGGAAAGGGTAGTGAGGTGGAGCTGCAGCAAGCACTAGCATATATGGTGGCTAACATACGCAAATAAGAGCGAGAAGAGAAGCAACGCAGTGGTCGTGAACTAGAAGTGATTCTGAAACTACTTACGTCCAAGCATAACACCAAAGCCATGTTCACTTCCCGGACTCCGCCGGAAAGAGACCATCACGGCTACACACGCGGTTGATTCATTTTAATTAAGTTAAGTGTCAAGTTCTCTACAACCGGATATTAACAAATTTACATCTGCCCATAACCACGGGCATGACTTTCGAAAGTTCAAAACCCTGCAGGGGTATCCCAACTTAGCCCATCACAAGATCTGACGGTCAACGAAGGATATTCCTTCTCCCAAGAAGACCCGATCAGACTCGGAATCTCGGTTACAAGACATTTCGACAATGGTTAAACAAGACCAGCAAGACCGCCCGATGCACCGACATCTCGATAGGAGCTGCACATATCTCGTTCTCAGGGCAACACCGGATGAGACATCCTACGAGTAAAACCAAACCTCAAGTTTCCCCAAGGTGGCCCCGCGGTCTACTCGGTTTGGACCAACACTTAGACAAGCACTGGCCCGGGGGGGCTTAAAATAAAGATGACCCTCGGGTTGGCTGACCCGAGGGAAGGGTAGGTGGTGGTGAGGCAAATGGTAAAACCAAGGTTGGGGCTTGCTGGAGGAGTTTTATTCAAAGCTAACTGTCAAGGGGTCCCCATAACACCCACCTGTGTACGGAATGCAAAATCAAGGAACATAACACCGGTATGACGGAAACTAGGGCGACAAGAGTGGAACAAAACACCAGGCATAAGGCCGAGCCTTCCACCCTTTACCAAGTATATAGGTGCATTAAAGTAAACAAGATATAATAATGATATCCCAACAATAACCATCTTCCAACAAGGAACAAACTCCATCTTCACCTGCAACTAGCAACACTATAAGAGGGGCTGAGCAAAGCGGTAACATAGACAAACAACGGTTTGCTAGGAAAGGTGGGTTAGAGGCTTGGCATGGCAATATGGGAGGCATGATATAGCAAGTGGTAGGCATCATGGCATAACAATAGAGCGAGCAACTAGCAAGCAAAGATATAAGTGATTTCGAGGGTATGGTCATCTTGCCTGCAAAGTTCTCAGAGTTGACGAAAGCTTGATCCTCGTTAGCGTACTCAATGGGTTCCTCGATCACGAACTCGTCTCTCGGCTCTACCCAAGGCAAGAACACAAGCAAAGGAAACCACGATCAACCACGGTGCAATGCGCAAGCAACATGATGCAAAACAGGACATGACATGCGGGATGTGATATGCAATGCATATGCATGCTTCGGAAGGGAAAGATTGAACCAGGCCTTAACTTGGCAAGCCAAGTGTGCCTCTGGAAATATGAGATGATTTCGGTCCAAATCGATATAAAGATCGCCGGAATCGGATGCACGGTTTGCAAATGGCAAGCAAAACAAGAATGGCACAATTATGCGATTAACAACACGATGCCATCTAGAGTGCAACAAGAAACTAAGCTACTGCACTCCAACATAGCAACAAAGCACATGGCAGTGATCTACTCAAGATGCTTGACAAAAGATGAACACTGAGCTACGGCTAAATCACACAAGAGCAGGTCCAAACAAGCATGACAAAAGTGCAAAAGATATCAACACCATAGACTTTGTGAAAAAACTAACATGCCAGAAATAACATCAGTAAGCAATATCTAGAGAAAGCTAACAACATGCTACAGGAACATATCATAGCAAAACAAGGCATGTCATGAATCTACTCAAAGCATAGAACAAAAGTCCCTTACTGACCATGAGTCGAAAAAGATCATAAGATATGATGGCACCCATGTAAACATAGCTAGTTTCGATAACAGATTCAGACTTAGCAGAAAACTGAGCATCGCATAAACAGCATTATGAAGGCATCTTTGCGAGCTCGATTCACTCACCACAAAACCTTTCATGACAAGATAAGCATACTACCAGCAATAATACATGATAATAAGGCTAACCATGGCAAGAACAAGTGCATAGAATGCATGGATCAACTACAACAACCATGGAAAAATTGATAAACATGTAAACAATCTGCCAGGAACATTTTATAGAAAAAGTAGAGCAAGATTAAGTCATGCTAGGGCACTCCATAATTGCAAACAGGGGAATGGATCAATAGAGCATAACCATATGTCAAAATCATCCTTACTGAAGATACTCAAAACAAGCATGAATATCACTTTAGCAACATGAATACATGGCATAAAAATAACAGCAGAGCAATGACTGTGAAATTCTAAGTCTCTGAAATCAGCAATATCACGAGAGCTACTTTGCATGCATGTGCTAGTCACCACAAAGATCACAAAAATACATGGCATACACCCATGTAAAGATGGCACGGCATAGCCCAAAATACATGTGGAGCTCATGCCCATATGCAGCACACAACAAATGTAGCAAAAATAACAAATGCTCATACTCTGCTAAGAATCAGCACCTAACATTTTATAGCACTCTTGCATCAGTCATTTGGGCATCAAGATGGACTCAAACGAGCGTGGCACAGTGGAACAAAATGAAGAGCACATCCTGATGAACATTTTGATATATGGCATGCACAAAACGGACCTACGGTCATGAAGTTATGATGCGATGAACAGGGGATAAAAATAATGCAGTGGACAGGGACTTCGTGGAATTTATACCCTCCAAAAATTGGACGGGACGGATCGGGACGAGGAGATTCGGGGGACGGAGAGCCGCGTTTGGATGGATGAACCGGTGGATCTCGTCCCACATGGATGGATCCGACAGGTTCAGACTACGACGAGGGCGGCGGCCTCTGGCGAGGGGCGGCGCGGTGGATCTGGCGAGGAGGTGGTGAAAGGGCCGGTGAGCTACAGGCGACGCGCGCGGAGGAGCGGGGCGGCGCGGTGACGGAGGCGAAGCGCGGTAGGTGGCGGCAGGCGGTGGTCGGCGGCGGCGGCGCAGGAGGAGTCGGTGGGCGCGGGGCGGAGGTGAAGCGCGGCAGGCGGCGGAGAGCCGGCGGGCGACGACGCGGCAGGGTGCCTGCGGGCGCGGGCGGCTGGGATCCGGGCCCGGGCGGGCCGGCCTCGGGCCCCACAGGCCGCGGGCGGTGGAAGGGAGCCGGTGGGGTGAGGTGGTGGTGCCTCGTTGGCCAGGAGCGGCGGTGGAGGTGATGTGGCGGCATCGGATTGGCCGGAGCGAGGTGGCGGCGGCAGTGGACGCATCCGATGCGGGATGGACGTGTCCGGCGGCGCGAGGAGGGAGATGGCTAGGGTTAGACTGCACGAAAAATCCGGGAGGAGCACATATTTATAGGTAGGAGGAGTTTGGAATGTCCAAATGGAGAGCGGTTTTTGGCCACGCAATCGTGATCGAATGGCCGAGAGGATGGAGGGGGTTTTGATGGGTTCGTGTGCTGACTTGGAGGGGTGTTGGGCTGCAACACACACGAGGCCTTTATGGTTCCACGGTTAACCGTTGGAGTATCAAACTGACTCCAAATGACACGAAACTTGACAGGCGGTCTACCAGTGGTGTACCAAGGCCGCTTGGCAAATCTCGGTCCATTTCGATAAAGTTTAATAGCTACTCACGAAAAGAGGGAAAAGGGGGCGCTGGAGGACGTAGGAGTGCCGGGTTGCAAAACGGACAATGGGGAAAATGCTCGGATGCATGAGACGAACACGTATGCAAATGCGATGCACATGATGACATGATATGAAATGCATGACATGGACAAGATGCAAAACGAAGAAAAAACCCAACCATAAGGGAATCTCATAACTTAATGCTGAAAATGGCAAGAGTCGGAGTACAAATATGGAAAGTTGTGTCTGTGGTGTTACATGACGCCGCCTTGGGCTCCACGGTGACCACCGTCTTGCCGTCCTAGTGGTCTTGGTCTTGTTGCACCGATATGGAAACCTTTTCCTGATGCCTCGAGACTCCTCACCTGCGCTTGCCCCTTTAGCACCAAAGAGGAAACGAGGACACTACGCACGCTCTGGTGCCAGCCTGGCGCCCGCCTGGTTCCGATTGTCATGGCTTGCGTCACAGGAACCTCACAAGGTGCCCCTCGCCTTGCTCTCTCTGCCCCTCGCAAGCCAGCCTGGTGAAGCCTCCCCTGAGGCGGTCTTGTGTCGTCCGCCTCACGAGGCTTGGCCCCTCGCGAGGGTCTTGAATGTTTGCTGGTGAAGATGGGACGTACGAGGCCGCTGGTGGAGCCACGCTGCGGGCCGCATGCGGGCAAGTCTGGGGACCCCTGTTCCCAGAATGCTGACATCTTCCACCAATCAAAATATTTAGTAGACCACCACATTATTAGTAGTATTTCCCCATGTATATGGTAGTAGTCAGAGCACTATAATGACAGTTAGATCGATTGTATGCCCTTGCTTGAATTTTTTTGGTGTGATATGATTGTGTTTGTCTCATGTGCATATGGGTATTGTTTTTTTCTCACTAGAACTCATTCTATTCTAATATCTCCCCTCTAAACCCATTAGATGCCTTCGAGACATGACCCCGGATTTGCCTTCCCACCGGAGCTCACTCAGTCGATCCAATAGCAGAATACACTGATGCAGTTGCTAGTCCAGAACCAAGGAAACAATAACAACAACCCACCACCACCACCTCCAATTGACAACTTAGCCCGTTTCCTGAGGTTACAACCACCGGTGTTTTCCAGTAACACCGAGCCCATAGTTGCTGATGACTGGCTACGAAGGATTGGAAGGGAGTTGACCACCGCAGGTTGCACAGATGTTGAGAAGGTGCGTTTTGCCGCACACCAATTGGATGGACATGCAGCCTCATGGTGGGAGAATTACACAGCCACCTTCCCTATAGCCAATGTTACTCGGGAGAAGTTTTAGCAAGTGTTCCGTACTGCTCATGTCTCAACTGGAGCTACCAATCTGAAGAAGCGTGAGTTTTGCAACTTACGCCAGGGTAACCGTACTGTGGGGTAGTACGTGTATGAGTTTAGCAAGTTAGCTCGTTATGCCCCAGATGATGTGGCCACAGATGCCGCGAAGCAGGAGAAGTTTATGGAAGGGCTGGATGATGAGATCAGTATGCAGTTAATGGTGGCAACATTTAACAACTACAAGGAGTTGGTAGATAAGGCTCTTATGATTGAAGGGAAGCAATAACAAATTGAGAGCCGCAAAAGGAGGAATGGACAAGGGAAGTACAATTCAAGAGCTCAGCAGAAGCCTCGTTTTACCCCGAACTCGGGAGGATATACCCATAACCATGGAGGCCATACCCACAATGGAGGAAGTTCTCATAACCACAGTGGCCCTAAGAATGGGAATGGGAGTGGAGCAAGCAATCAGAACCGCTCTAACTCAGCCACACCCGCCAAGAAGGACCAAAGTCACATTACTTGTTTCAAGTGTGGGAAGACTGGACACTATGCCAATGAGTGTCCTGAACTCAAGAATGGAAATGGCAATGGAAGCTCGGAGAAGAAGCCAAACCCTTTCAACAGGTGACAAGTGAACCACGTGAACATGGAGGAGGTTGAGGAGCAGCCAGATGAAGTTATCATTAAGTTTTTGGTTAAGTCACTTACTGCAGTCATTCTTTTTGATATTGGTGCATCACATTCATACATTTCAAGGGGATTTGTGGATAAGTATAAGTTTCCCACCAAAGTTCTTAGGACACCTATGTTAGTAAGCTCGCCAAGAGCGGAGTATATGGCAAGCCAAGGATGTTTTCAGGTGCCATTAACCATAGGTAGGCATGTTTTCCCCTCAGACTTGATAATTTTGGAATCACAAGGATTGGATGTGATACTAGGTATGGATTGGCTATCGATGTATGGAGGAAACATCGATTGCGCTAGTAAGTCAATTCTGCTCACCACACCGGATGGAAGAAGGATTAAGTATGTATCTAGGCATGCACCAAAGAGGACTCATGTAAATTCCCTCACGGGAGTTCTTCAGGAGTAAGTGCCCGTAGTGAAGGATTACCCGGATGTATTTCCAGAGGAACTACGAGGCATGCCGCCGGATCGGGACATTGAGTTTTTGATAGAGCTGTTGCGAGGCACCAGACCAATATCGAAGAGACCATACCGGATGCCCGCAAATGATAAGGAGGAGATTAAGAAGCAGATTAAGGAATTATTGGAGAAAGGTTATATTCGCCGAAGTTCGTCACGATGGGGAGCCCCAGTTCTCTTGGTTGAGAAGAAAGATAAATCTTTGAGAATGAGTTGTTGATTATCGTGCATTGAATGAAGTGATGATCAAGAACAAGTACCCACTGCCGATGATGAATGATTTGTTTGACCAGCTGCAAGGAGCTAAAGTATTTTCCAAGATCGATCTTCGATCAGGATACCACCAGCTGAAGATCTGAGAACAGGATATACCTAAGACAATTTTCACCACAAGGTATGGGTTATATGAGTACATGGTTATGTCATTTGGATTGACTAATGCCCCTGCCTATTTCATGAGTATGATGAATAAGGTGTTCATGGAGTTCTTGGATAAGTTTGTCGTGGTGTTCATTGATGATATTTTGGTATACTCGAGGAATGAAGAAGAACACAAGGAGCATTTGCGTTTAGTTCTTGAGAAGCTCAGAGAACGTCAGTTATATGCCAAGTTCGGCAAATGTGAGTTTTGGTTGAAGGAAGTTGGATTCCTTGGACATGTTATATCAGGAGAAGGTATAGCAGTAGACCCTACTAAGGTTAAGTCAGTCGCTAAGTGGTTGGCACTCACCTCAGTTGGAGAGATCCGCAGTTTTCTTGGACTCGCGGGATATTATCGGAGATTCATTGAGAATTTCTCTAAGATTGTGAAGCCTATGACGGAGTTTTTGAAGAAGGACACCAAGTTCAAATGGACAGATGAATGTGAGGCAAGCTTCTAGGAGTTGATGAAACGTTTGGTTACAACCCCAGTGCTGATTCTGCCAGATATACGCAAGGATTTCAAGTGTATTGGGACGCATCTCGCTTAGGACTTGGAGGCGTACTTATGCAGGACGGAAGAGTTGTTTCATATGCCTCACGGCACCTTCGACCGCATGAGTTGAATTATGCCACTCGTGATTTGGAGTTAGCAGTCGTAGTGCATGCACTCAAGACCTCGAGACATTTTCTTATCGGAAATCATTGTGATGTGTACACGGATCATAAGAGTTTGAAGTACATTTTCACACAGAAGGAGTTGAATCTCAGACAAAGGAGATGGTTGGAGGTTATAAAGGATTATGATATGAAGCTGCACTATCAACCAGGCAAGGCCAATGTCGTAGCAGACACTTTGAGATGGAAGAGTTATGCCAATACCCTCGTAAGCGGAGGATTGACAGGGAGTTAACTGAATATCTCAGGGAGCTACATTTGGAGATAGTCCCTAGAGGTTTTGTTGCAACATTAGAAATTCAGTCGACATTATTGGGAAAGATTCGAGAAGCTGAGAAGGATGATAAGGAAATTGCTGAGATAAAGGAGAAGATGGGCAAAGGAAAAGCCAAGGGTTTCGTGAGGATGAGCACGACACCTTGTGGTTTGAGGACCGTGTTTATGTGCCCAATAATGCGGAGATCAAGAAGTTGATACTTCAGGAAGCTCCTGACTCGCCATACTCGATACACCCGGGAAACACCAAGATGTATTTGGATTTGAAGGAGCATTTTTGGTGGACTGGTATGAAGAAGTATATTTCCGAGTATGTAGCCATATGTGATGTATGTTAGAGAGTGAAGGCAGAACATCAAAAGCCAGCAGGGTTACTGCAGCCTATGCCGATACCCGAATGGAAGTGGGATAAGCTTGGCATGGATTTTATCACCGGATTATCCAGGACCCGATCGAAATATGATTCTATCTGGGTAGTGGTGGATTGTTTGACCAAAGTGGCTCACTTTATCCCAGTGAAGACCACCTATACAAGTGCGAAGTTGGCCAAGATATATATGACCAGGATCGTATGTCTGCATGGAGTTCCGAGGACCATCGGATCAGATAGAGGAACACAGTTTACTTCAAAGTTTTGGCACCAGCTGCACCAGACTTTGGGTACCAGGCTAGAGTTCAGTACAGCCTTTCATCCGCAGATAGATGGACAGACCGAGAGAGTCAATCAGATTCTAGAGGACATGTTGAGAGCTTGTGCGCTCGATTATGGATCTAGTTGGGATGATAATTTGCCCTACGCAGAGTTCTCTTACAACAACAGTTATCAAGCTAGTCTGAAGATGGCACCATTCGAAGCATTGTATGGAAGAAGGTGCAGAACACCGTTGATGTGGGATGAAGTTGGAGACCGCCAGTTGTTCGGACCAGATTTGATCAAAGAGTCCGAAGAGAAGGTGATGTTGATTCGAGACAGACTGAGGGTAGCTCAGTCCAGGCAGAAGAGTTATGCAGACTCAAAACGCAAGGAGGTAGTCTATGAAATCGGACATATCATATCTTCGGGTGTCACCCCTGCGAGGAGTTAAAAGTTTGGGAGTTAAGGGAAAGTTAGCCCCGAGATTTGTAGGACCATGCCAAGTTTTGGAACGTATGGGAGAAGTGGCCTACAAGATGGAGTTACCCAAAGGACTGTCAGGAGTTCATGATGTGTTTCACGTTTCCCAGTTGAAATAGTGCCATGCAGAAATGGCCGATATCCCTCTGAGAGAAACAGTGCCCCTGGAAGCAATGCAGTTGGATAGTGATTTGACCTATGAGGAGAAACCAGTGAAGATTCTCGAGTTTGCCAACCGAGTCACACGCAGTAAGGTTATCGAGTTTTGCAAATTTCAGTGGAGCCACCATACCGAGGATGAAGCCACCTGGGAACGAGAGGATGATCTATGGAAAGACCACCCACACCTATTTTCTAGCCAACCCGAATCTCGAGGGCGAGATTCACCTTAAGGGGGTAGGTTTGTAACATCCCAAATTTTCAATTTGGAATGTTATACATAGGTCATCATATGCATATCATATTTTATTTGCATTTTTGCTTTGTGATCCTAAATTCCTAAGCAACTCAAGGACCCACAGAGAGAGTTGGGGATTTTATTGTTTTCATATTTGACTTTTCTCAAATATCAAAACAAGGATGACTTTGGTTTTAATTATTTTTCTCTTCGAAAATATTTCATATTAAAAATATATGAGAGGAGATAATATGACTTCTCCAAAACAAATGAAATATTGGAGGAAAAATGTTAAAATCAAATAAATTATTTTATTTGGATTTTATTGCTATAATATTTCAATTAGAAAAAATATGCATTTTTCAAAATTACATTTTTAGGCCAAGAAAATGTTCAATTAGTTCTAAATATTTTATTTAGACGGTGAATTTTTTTTTTGCATTTTAGATTTTTATTTTTATTTATTTAGGATTTTTCCTTTCGGCGGAATTGTTTAAAAAAACTCTTCGCCCGTCTGGGCCGAAGGCCCAGCCGAGCCGACCCAAGCCGCGCGCGCCGCCGCCTTCCCCCGCAGTGGGAGTCCGCCACCCCCGCCGCCGCCGTCGGCCGTGTTCGCCTCGGACACGCCTCCCGAGGGCTTGCCCCCTCCCGCAAGCAGCCGCCTCTCCCCCCTTAAAAGCCGAGAGCAGGCCCCCTGGGACCCCAAGCCAAAGCCGCCGCCGCCCGCTTCGCCTCCCACTACCGCTTCCGAGCCGCCGCTGCTCCGCCGCCGCTCCGCCGTCGGCGCCGCCGACGCCACCCCACCCCGCAGCCCCGCCTCGCCCGCGCCGTGGCCGCCTTTGCTGACGCAGCCACTGCGGCGGATATCGCCGGAACCGTGACATTGACCCTGCCCATTGACTGGTCGTTTTTTCTTCTGTTAACCCCATTTTTTTTAGTTTTGCGGTTTATTGTTTTAGATCAGTTTTTTGTCGGTTTATTCTATTTAGCGGACGTTCGTACATTCGTTTTAACGAACATTGTTCGCCGGTTAGGTTCAGACAGCGAACATTCGTTCATTAGTCTTTTCTTTTTATTTTATTTTCGGCCAGGGACCTATCCGTGATTATTTTTATCGTGGATTAGCCCCTATACTACAAACCCTCGCTGTTTCTTAACCGTTTGTCCAAATCCAGTGAAACCAACGCCAAAATCTTAATCTTGAACCCCTCTTTCTGTTTAATCAACTTGAAAAAAGTTTTGAAGATTTAAAATTTGGTTTATAGCAGATTTGAATTCGAAGTTCTTTTGATCGTAGTTTCAGTTCCGTACCTTCGTTTTGATCAATTCTTTTTGCCAATCGAACCACTTCAGTTGAACTTTTAGATTGGATCTTCTTATTTGAGTTTTACCCTTGCATCTCTACTTGAGTGCTTATGTATGCTATTGTTTGATTGTGATAGAATTCCCGGAGTGCGCAGCGTGCTACTACAAGTCACTAGGTTTTGCGGATCATCAGCAAGGCAAGTAACACATTGATCATACCCCTTTATTACCCCGTTTTTATGCATTAGATACAACCCCTCCAACATTGCATGAGTAGGATCTCTTAAAATGTGGGTTTTGGGAAGTATATGATGAGGTAGAACTTATTGCCCTTTTATTATCAAACCCTTGGGAGTTACTTCTACGTTATGCTATTATTGCCATGCTATGCTAGTAGACGTGGATTGGGTTTGAGTGTATCCATGACAGATGTGAGATTGTTAATTAATGGTTTACTTAAGGTGGGTACTTAAACACACATCTGGACGGTTTGGTTGCGGGAACCTAGGGATATACCAGTGCTGTCTGTCAGATTTCGGGTTTCGGCAGACCCTTGAGGTTCGAACACTGGGGTGCGCGCGGAGATTTCGCCTCTTACCTACCTGCACTCCTCCACCTTACTAGGATCTAAACTAAGGAAAGAACAACACAAGAGACACAGGGTTTATACTGGTCCGGGCCACCGTTGTGGTGTAATACCCTACTCTAGTGTGTGGTGTGGTGGATTGCCTCTTCGGCTGATGATGATGAACAATACAAGGAAGAACAGCCTTGCGAGGGTCTTCTCTTGGCTGGGGCGATGAACTACTGGGAGGAGCTCAGTCACCCCTCTCTCTCTCTCTACCTGATCTTCTCTATCTTTCCAACTCTCTGGCCAGCTCTTTTTTCCCCAGCCTCTCTTTTGCTCTATGGGTGGCTGGTCCTATTTATAGAGGCCCTGGTCCTCTTCCCAAATATCGAGCGGGAAGGGAGCCAACAATGGCGGGCTAATTTGAAGAGGGACATCTAGTATCAACTATCTTGACAAAAGTAGTCTTCGCCTGCGCAAAGCTCTGGTGATGACGCCGTCTTGGGCTCCACGGTGACCTCCGTCTCGTAGTCCTCCTGGTCTTGGTCTTGTTGCACCAAAAAGGCAACCTTTGTCGGATGCCTCGGTACTCCGCGGCTGCGCTTGCCCCCTTTGCACCAAAGAGGAAGGGAGGACGCTGCACGGGCTGGCACCCGCCTAGCACCCCCGGTCGTCATGGCTTGCGTCACGGCCACCTCGTGAGATACCCCGCCTTGATCTCTCCGCCTCCTCGTGAGCCAACCTGACGAGGCCGCGCCTGAGGAAGCTCCACGTCGTCCGCCCCGCGAGGCCTGGCCCCTCGCGAGGGTCTTGGGTTTGTGTTGGTGAAGATGGGTCGCGCTGGGCCCCCCTTTGAGCCACGCCGCAGGCCGCAGGCAGGCAAGTCTGGGGACCCCCATTCCTAGAACACCGACACTGTCCTTTTTGGTTCGCCACTCAGGCTCAAAGGGATCATAAGATTATTCATGCTAGAAACTTCCGTGTGCAACCACAAGTTATTATGGGCTATAGAATAGTTGAGTATGTTGCATGACCTCTTTCAGTGGTGGGATAGAAGATGTAGGGGAAAGTAGGTGTAACTGTCCACCCAGAGTAAAGAGTTAATGTTTCTGAAAGACTATGTCTCGGTCATCTGTTTCTCAAACACCCTGTAGTGCGAGAAAACTAACCGAGGAGATCGAGTCTTGTGGGGAAAAGTGCGCAAACCTCTGCAGAGTGTACAAACTAATCATGGTTAGCCGTGTCCCCGGTTATGGACATCTTGAGTATCTGGTTCTTGAATTATCATGTTGATCTCATCACTGTAAACTAATTTTGTTGGGTTATTAATTACTTGTTTAATTGGGATTGAGATGGGGATTTACCATTCTCAATGTTTATCAACTACCATGATAGTTAAATAAAATATATTCCTTTGTTGTAGGGAAAAATTGGCTTTTCGCAAAAACATTATAACCATAGCGCCCCCCCCAGCCATATATGCATCTAGTGATAGCATTTATTCTGTTCATTGCTCTACTGTGTTTTCTTGCCAGCATATTCCATATGTTGACCCATTTCGGGCAGCAACATATCATGTTGCAGACTTTTCATACGAAGAGTAAGGTGCGCTAGGTCATTTTCGTGCAGTCAGCTATGCCGTTGGAGTTGATGGACTCACTTTATCTTCCAAGCCTTCCGCTATTATCTTATTTAGATGGCCTTAAGCCATATTTATTGTAATAAGTAATCTTTTTAGACATTCGATGTAATAAGTGTTTGATTGCCACTCTGTTATAAATCCTTCAAGTACTGTGTGTGTCAGCATTACCGGTCGAGGGATGATACTTAAGCACAGAGATTTGACCGTTTGAGGTCGGATCGCTACAGGAAACCGGAGGATAAGCTCGCTACTACCTCATCACCACGACTACCTTCACCACCAAAGGAGACTTGAGTTCATGGTATGGGCACTCCCCTTGGCTTGTGCCAAGCTTGGGGGAGGTGCCCCGGTATTGTATCACCACCATTATCTTTGCCTTTATTTATGTTAGTTTGATCTTTAGTTATCTTTTGTATTAGTTGAATAAAAGTTTAGTTCAATATTTCTTTGAGTGTTTTGCTTAGTGATCTATTTATCTATGTAATTGTGTGTGAGATATGTAATAAAGTTTAGTTCAAGTTTTGCTTTCTTTACTTTTATGTTCTAATAAAAAGAAAGGAAAGTAAATGAAAAATATCATATACTAATCTTATGGTAAGTAATGACATCACATAAGGAAAAGTATAAGTGGTAAAATTTATTGGAGATTGACAAACATAGCATTGGTCAATGATGTAATTCATGAAAGAATTAACTAGGGAAGAGAAGATTCACATGAAAATACACTATCTTGGACATCTTTTATGATTGTGAGCCCCCATCAAAATATTGTATGCCAAAATTGTTGACGTTGGACAAGGAAGACAACATAATGATTTATGTTTGTTCATATTCACACAGAAGTTATATTGTCATAGATCCTTTAACAGGCGGTGCTTGCTCGCTATCTTTGCTAGCCAAAAGCTCCACACTAAGTAGAGATACTACTTGTGCATCCGAAAGCCCTTAAACCCAAAATCTTGTTTTGAGAGTCCACCATACCTACATATCAATTTAGTAAGATCCTTCAAGTAAGTTTTCGTTGATGCAATAAGGCAATAAAAATTGCTTCTAAATGTGTTAGATCATTTAGTGTAAGAGAAAATTGAGCGTTGTACGAACTTGTGATGGCAAAATAATAAAAGCGACAGACTGCATAATAAAGGTTGCTATCACAAGGGGCAATATAATGTGACGTTCATTTGCACTAAGATATTGATCATACAAAAAAATCACATGGCAACCTCTACTTCCCTCTGTTAAGGGACTATCTTTTACTTTTTATGTATTTACTTTTATGCAAGAGTCAAAGTATTCTTCCCTATTCCCTTTTATTCTCTCTTTTTGCAAGCATCATGTGGTGAGGAAAGATCTAGGCACATATATCCATTTGGATACAGGTGAGCATGAGTTATTATTGTTAACATGACCCTTGAGGTGAATACGTTGGGAGGCAAAACTATAAGCCCCTATCTTTCTATCTGTCCGGTTGAAACATTTTGCTTGTGTGTATGCGATGAGTGTTAGCAATCATGGAAGACTATATGATGGTTGAGTATATGGACTTGACAAAAGGCTCTGATACGAGACCCTTCCTGAAAAGATGATGACTTGTAGTTGCAAAGTTCACTAGGAACGTAGTTTGTTGGTTTTCAATAGAGTTTATGCTTTTACTTCATTATTGTGATGAATTGTTACTTGTTCATGAGAAGTTATATGATAAAAGTTATGTGATAAAGTGTGTCGCTGTTATAATAATATGCACGATGCTTCTATGCCCGTAATTTGTCTTTATCGACACCTCTCTCTCTTTCTCTAAGCATGTGGACATGTTTTCGATTTTGGTTTTTGCTTGAGGACAAGCGAGGTCTAAGCTTGGCGGAGTTGATGCGTCCATTTTGCATCATGTTTTCCTACTATTATTTACAATATTTTTATGCATAATAATGCTTTATGGAGTAATTCTAATTCCTTTTCTCTCATAATATGCAAGGTTTAAACAAAGAGGGAGAATGCCGGCAGCTGGAATTCTGGACCTAAAAGCTTCGTGAGAGTCACCTATTCTGCACATCTCCAAATGAGATAAAAAATTACGGAGAATTGTTTTGGAATATATGAAAATTATTGGAGAAAATAACTAACAGAGGGGGCCCACTAGGTGGGCACAACCCACCTGGGCGCGCCTGGCAGGCCAGGCACACCCTGGTGGGTTGTGCCCTCCTCGACCCACCTCTGGTGCTCTCTTCTGGTATATAAGTCATTTTTACCTAGAAAAAATAAGAGAGGACTTTTGGGAAAGAGCGCCGCCGTCTTGAGGCGAAACTTGGGCAGGAGCTCTTTTGCCCTCCGATGGATCGATTCCGTCGGGGGAACTTCCCTCCCGGAGTGGGAAATCATCGTCATCATCATCACCAACAACTCTCTCATCTTTGGGAGGCCAATCTTCATCAACATCTTGAACATCACCATCTCCTCTCAAACCCTAGTTCATCTCTTGTGTTCAATCTTTGTAATGGAACATCAGTTTGGTACCTGTGGGTGACTAGTATTGTCGATTACAACTTGTAGTATATTACTATATGGTTTATTTGGTGGAAGATTATATGCTCAGATCCATTAGACTATTGAACACCCCTCTGATCTTGAGCATGATTATAATTTGTGAGTAGTTACTTTTGTTCTTGAGGTCACGGGAGAAGTCATGTTGCAAGTAATCATGTGAACTTGATATGTACGTATTCGATATTTTGATGATATGTATATTGTGATTCCCTTAGTGGTGTCATGTGAACGTCGACTACATGTCACTTCACCATATTTGGGCCTAAGGGAATGCATTGTGGAGTAGTTATTAGGTTGCTAGAGTGACACAAGCTTAAACCCTAGTTTACGCACTACTTCATAAGGGACTGATTTGGATCCAAAAGTTTAATGCTCTAGTTAGATTTTATCTTAATATTTTTCTCATAGTTGCGGATGCTTGCGAGGGGGTTAATAATAAATAGGAGGTTTTTTCAAGTAAGAACAGCACCTAATCACCGGTCCGCCCACATATCAGATTATCAAATTAGCGAACACGAATCAAACCAACATGATGAAAGTGACTGGATGAAATTCCCGTGTACCCTCAAGAACACTTTGCTTATTATAAGAGACCGTTTTGGCCTATCCTTTGCCATCAAAAGATTGGTCTACCTTGCTACACTTACCGTTACCATTACTTGCTTGTTACAAATTATCTTGCTATCAAACTACTCATTACCGACAATTTCAGTGCTTGTAGAGATTACCTTGCTGAAAACCACTTGTCATTTCCTTCTGCTCCTCGTTGGGTTCGACACTCTTACTTATCGAAAGGACTACAATTGATCCCCTATACTTGTGGGTCATCAATGAGCACCTCACCAAAATTGAAGCCGGGATGGCGAAGGAGGAGGTGGCTGAAGACGCATGTCGCCGCCACGAAGAACAGGTCACGATATTTCTCCTCTAGGATTGCGGGAAATATGCCCTAGAGGCAATAATAAAATTGTTATTTTATATTTCCTTATATCATGATAAATGTTTATTATTCATGCCAGAATTGTATTAACCGGAAACTTGATACATGTGCGGATACATAGACAAAACATAGTGTCCCTAGTAAGCCTCTACTGGACTAGCTCGTTAATCAAAGATGGTTATGTTTCCAAGCCATAGACATGTGTTGTCATTTGATGAACGGGATCACATTATTAGGAGAATGATGTGATGGAAAAGACCCATCCGTTAGCTTAGCATGTTGATCATTAAGTTTTCTTGCTATTGCTTTCTTCATGACTTATACATATTCCTTCGACTATGATATTATGCAACTCCCGGATACCGGAGGAATATGTTGTGTGCTATCAAACGTCACAACGTAACTGGGTGATTATAAAGATGCTATATAGGTATCTCCGAAGGCGTTTGTTGGGTTGGCATAGATCGAGATTAGGATTTGTCACTCCGAGTATCGAAGAGGTATCTCCGGGTCCTCTCGGTAAGGCACATCATGATAAGCCTTGCAAGCAATGTGACTAATGAGTTAGTTGTGTGATGATGCATTATGGAACGAGTAAAGAAACTTGCTGGTAACGAGATTGAACTAGGTATGAAGATACCGACGATCGAATCTCGGGCAAGTAACATACTGATGACAAAGGGAATAACGTATGTTGTCATTACGGTTTGACTGATAAAGATCTTCGTAGAATATGTAGGAACCAATATGAGCATCTAGGTTCTGCTATTGGTTATTGATCGGAGAGGTGTCTCGGTCATGTCTACATAGTTCTGAAACCCGTAGGGTCCACACGCTTAACGTTTGATGACGATTTTGTATTATATGAGTTATGTGATTTGGTGACCGAATGTTGTTCGGAGTCCTAGATGTGATCACAGACATGACGAGGAGTCTCGAAATGGTCAAGAGGTAAAGATTCATATGTAGGACAATAGTATTCGGACACCGAACATGTTCTGGGGGTACCGGGTAAGTATCGGGTCGCTGGAAAGGGTTCCGGGCAACCCCTGGCAAGCTATATGTGCCTAATGGGCCAATAGATGAAACACACCATCCACTAAGGGGCTGGTGCGCCCCCCATATGGGCTGGACAAATTGGAGAAGGAAAGGAAAAAGGGAATGGGATTCCCCCTTCCCCCTCTTCCCTTCCTACTCCGAATAGGAATAGGAAAAGAGGGAGGCCAAATTGGGAGGACCCCAAGTAGGATTCCTCCTACTTAGGGCACCCCCTTGGCTGCCTACCCTCCCCTCCAACCTATATATATATATATGTGGGGGCACCGCTAGAACACATATCAACAATTGTTAGCCCTGTGCGGCGCCCCCACCATAGTTTACGCCTCCAGTCATATTGTCGTAGTGCTTAGGCGAAGCCCTGCGCGGATCACTTCACCATCACCGTCACTGAAACTCTTCCTCGACACTTTGCTGGATCAAGAGTTCGAGGGATGTCATCGAGTTGAACATGTGCGGAACTCGATGGTGTCGTACGTTCGGTGCTTGATCGGTCAGAACGAGAAGAAGTTCGACTACATCAACCACATTAACAAACGCTTCTGCTTTTGTTCTATGAGGGTACGTGGAGACACTCTTCCCCTCTCATTGCTATGAATCTCCTAGATAGATCTTGCGTGAGCGTAGGAATTTTTTTGAAATTTCATGCTACGTTCCCCAAAAGTGGCATCCGAGCTAGGTCTATGCGTAGATGATATGCACGAGTAGAACACAAAGATTTGTGGGCGGTGATAGTCATACTGCTTACCACCAACGTCTTATTTTGATTCGGCGGTATTGTTGGATGAAGCGTCCCGTACCAACCTTACATGACCACGTTCATGAGACCGGTTCCACCGACAGACATGCAACTTGTTTTGCATAAGGTGGCTGGCGGGTGTCTGTTTCTCCAACTTTAGTTGAATCGAATTTGACTACGACCGGTCCTTGTTGAAGGTTAAAACAACAAACTTGATGAAACACCGTTGTGGTTTTGATGCGTAGGTAAGAACGGTTCTTACTAGAAGCCCATAGCAGCCACGTAAAACTTGCAACAACAAAGTAGAGGACGTCTAACGTGTTTTTGGAGGGCATGTAGTGATGTGATATGGTCAAGGCATGATGTGATATACGTTATTGTATGACATGATCATGTTTTGTAAAAGTTATCGGCAACTGGCAGGAGCCTTATGGTTGCCGCTTTATTGTATGAAATGCAAACGCCATGTAATTGCTTTACTTTATCACTATGTGTTAGCAATAGTTGTAGAAGCAATAGTTGGCAAGACAAATGACACTACGATGGAGATCAAGGTGTCAAGCTGGTGACGATGGTGATCATGTGGGTGCTTTGTAGATGGAGATCAAAGGCACAAGATGATGATGGCCATACCATGTCACATATTTTGATTGCATATGATGTTTATCTTTTACGCATCTTATTTTGCTTAGTACGGCGGTAGCATTATAAGATGACCCCTTAACTAAATTTCAAGGTATAAGTGTTCTCCCTGAGTATGCACCGTTGCGAAAGTTCTTCGTGCTGAGACACCACGTGATGATCGGGTGTGATAGGCTCTATGTTCACATACAACGGGTGCAAGACAGTTTTGCAAATGCGGAATACTCGGGTTAAACTTGACGAGCCTAGCATGTACAGACATGGCCTCGGAACACTGGAGACCGAAAGGTCAAACGTGAATTGTATAGTAGATATGATCAACATAGAGATGTTCACCATTGAAGACTACTCCATCTCACATGATGATCGGACATGGTTTAGTTAATTTGGATCACGTGATCATTTAGATGGCTCAAAGGATGTCTATCTAAGTGGGAGTTCTTAAGTAATATGATTAATTGAACTTAATTTATCATGAACTTAGTCCTGATAGTTTTTGCATATCTATGTTGTAGATCAATAGCTCGCGTATAGCTCCCTTGTTTTACTTTTTATATTTTCCTATAGAAAACTAAGTTAAAAGATGATAGTAGCAATGATGTGGACTGGGTCCATAATCTGAGGATTATCCTCATTGCTGCACAAAGGAATTATGTCCTTGATGCACCGCTAGGTGACAGACCTATTGCAGGAGCAGATGCAGATGTTATGAACATTTGACAAGCACAGTATGATGACTACTTGATAGTTTAGTGCGCCATGCTTTACAGCTTAGAACCGGGACTTCAAAAATGTTTTGAACACCGTAGAGCATATGAGATGTTCCAAGAGCTGAAAATTGGTATTTCAGATTCATGCCCGTGTCGAGAGGTATGAAACCTTTGACAAGTACTTTGACTACAAGATGGAGGAGAATAGCTCAGCCAGTGAGCATGTACTCAAAATGTCTGGGTACTACAATTGCTTGAATCAAGTGGGAGTTAATCTTCCAGATAATATAGTGATTGAAAGAGTTCTCTAGTCACTATCACCAAGCTAAAAAAATTTGTGATGAACTATAATATGCAAGGGATGGCAAAAACGATTCCCAAGCTCTTCGTGATGCTGAAAACGGGTGAAGGTAGAAATCAAGAAAGAGCATCAAGTGTTGATGGTTAACAAGCCACTAGTTTCAAGAAAAAGGGCAAGGGAAAGAGGGAACTTCAATAAGAATGGCAAGCAAGTTGCCACTCTCGTGAAGAAGCCCAAAGCTAGACCTAAGCTTGAAACTTAGTGCTTATACTACAAAGGGAATAGTCAATGGAAGCGGAACTACCCCAAGTATTTGGCGGATAAGAAGGATGGCAAAGTTAACAAAGGTATAATTTACATACATGTTATTTATGTGTATTTTACTAGTGTTCACCCCAGGGTATTTGATACCGGTTCATTTGCTAAGATTAGTAACTCGAAACTGGAATTACAGAATGGACAGAGACTATTTAAGGGCGAGGTGACGATGTGTGCTGGAAGTGATTACAAGGTCGATAAGATCACATCGCATACTCCCTCTACCTTCGAGATTAGTGTTCAACCTAAATAAATGTTATTTGGTGTTTGCGTTGAGCATGAATATGATTGGATCAAGTTTATTGCAATATGGTTATTCATTTAAGTCAGAGAATAATTGTTGTTCTGTTTACATGAATAAAACCTTCTATGGTCATACACCCAATGTAAATGGTTTATTGAATCTCGATCATAGTGATACACATATTCATAATATTGATGCCAAAAGAATGCAAAGTTGATAATGATAGTGCAACATATTTGTAGCACTGCCGTTTAGGTCATATTGGTGTAAAGCGCATGAAGAAACTCCATGCAGATGGGCTTTTGGAATCACTTGATTATGAATCATTTTGATACTTGCGAACCATGCCTCATGGGCAAGATGACTAAAACTCTATTCTCCAGAACAATAGAGCGATCCAATGACTTATTGGAAATAATACATACCGATGTATGTGGTCCGTTGAGTGTTGAGGCTCGCGGTGGGTATCGTTATTTTCTGGCCTTCACAGACGATTTGAGCAGATATGGGTATATCTACTTAATGAAACACAAGATTGAAACATTTGAAAAGTTCAAGAAATTTCAGAGTGAAGTGGAGAATCATCGTAACAAGAAAATAAAGTTTGTACGATCTGATCGCGGAGGTGAATATTTGAGTTACGAGTTTGGCATTCATTTAAAACAGTGTGGAATAGTTTCAGAACTCACGCCACCTGGAACACCACAGTGTAATGGTGTGTCCGAACAATGTAGACGTACTTCATTAGATATGGTATGATGTCTCTTGCCGATTTACCACTATCGTTTTGGGGTTATGCATTAGAGAAGCTGCATTCACGTTAAATAGGGCACCATCTAAATACATTAAGACGACACCGTATGAACTGTGGTTTGGCAAGAAACCTAAGCTGTCATTTCTTAAAGTTTGGGGTTGCGATGCTTATGTGAAAAAGCTTCAGCCTGATAATCTTGAACCCAAATCGGAGAAGTGCATCTTCATAGGATACCCAAAAGAAACTGTTGGGTACACCTTCTATCACAGATCCGAAGGGAAAATCTTTGTTGCTAAGAATGGATCCTTTCTAGAGAAGGAGTTTCTCTCGAAAGAAGTGAGTGGGAGGAAAGTAGAACTTGATGAGGTAATTGTACCTTCTCTCGAATTGGAAAGTAGCTCATCACACAAAACCGTTCCCGTGATGCCTACACCAACTTGTGAGGAAGCTAATGACGATAATCATGAAACTTCGATAAAGTTACTAACGAAACTCATAGGTCAAGCAGAGTACGTTCCGCACCAGGGTGGTATGGTAATCTTTGTTCTGGAAGTCATGTTACTATACGATGACGAACCTACGAACTATGAGGAAGCGATGACGTGCCTAGATTCTGTGAAATGGCTTGAGGCCATGAAATCTGAGATGGGATCCATGTATGACAACAAAGTGTGGAGTTTGGTTGACTTGCCCGATGATCGGCAAGCCATAGAGAATAAATGGATCTTCAAGAAGAAGACTTATGCTGATGGTAATGTTATTGTCTATAAAGCTCGACTTGTTGCAAAAGGTTTTTGACAAATTCAAGGTGTTGACAACGATGAGATTTTCTCACTCGTAGCGATGCTTAAGTCTGTCCAGATCATGTTAGCAATTGCCATATTTTATGAAATCTGGCAAATGAATGTCAAAACTTCATTCCTTAATGGATTTCCTAAAGAAGAGTTGTATATGATGCAACCAGAAGGTTTTGTCGATCCTGAAGGTGCTAATAAAGTGTGCAAACTCCTATGATCCATCTATGGTCTAGTGCAAGCATCTCGGAGTTGGAATATACGCTTTGGTAAGGTGATCAAAGCATATGGTTTTATACAGACTTATGGTGAAGCCTGTATTTACAAGAAAGTGAGTGGGAGCTCTGTAGCATTTCTAATATTATATGTGGATGACATATTGTTGATTGGAAATGATATAGAATTTCTGGATAGCATAAAAGGATATTTGAATAAGAATTTTTCAATGAAAGACCTCGGTGAAGCTACTTATATATTGGGCATCAAGATCTATAGGGATAGATCGAGACGCTTAATAGGACTTTCACAAAGCACATACCTTGACAAGATTTCGAAGAAGTTCAAAATGAATCAGTCAAAGAAAGGTTTGTTGCTTGTGCTACAAGGTGTGATGTTGAGTAAGACTCAAAGCCCAACCATGACAGAAGATAGAGAGAGAATGAAAGTCATTCCCTATGCCTCAGACATAGGTTCTATAAAGTATGCCATGTTGTGTACCAGATCTATTGTATACCTTGCCATGAGTTCGGTAAGGGAGTACAATAGAGATCTAGGAGTAGATCATGGGACAACAGTCAAAATTATCCTTAGAGGACTAAGGAAATATTTCTCAGTTATGGAGGTGAAAAGGATTTCATCGTAATGAGTTACGTCTATGAAAGCTTTGACACCGATCTGGATGACTTTGAGTCTCGATCTGGATACATATTGAAAGTGGGAGCATTTAGCTAGAGTAGCTTCGTGCAGAGCATTCTAGACATAGAATTTTGCAAAATACATATGGATCTGAATGTGGAAGACCCGTTGAATAAACCTCTCTCACAAGCAAAACATGATCACACCTTAGTACTCTTTCGGTGTTAATTACATGGAGATGTGAAATAAATTACTAATTCTAGTAAACTATTTCGGTGTTGGTCACATGGCGATGTCAACTATGGGTGTTAATCACATGGTGATGTGAACTATTGGTGTTAAATCACATGGCGATATGAACTAGATTATTGACTCTAGCGCAAGTGGGAGACTGAAGGAAATATGCCCTAGAGGCAATAATAAAATTGTTATTTTATATTTCCTTATATCATGATAAATGTTTATTATTCATGCTAGAATTGTATTAACCAGAAACTTGATACATGTGTGGATACATAGACAAAACACAGTGTCCCTAGTAAGCCTCTACTAGACTAGCTCGTTAATCAAAGATGGTTAAGTTTCCTAGCTATAGACATGTGTTGTCATTTGATGAATGGGATCACGTCATTAGGAGAATGATGTGATGGAAAGACCCATCCATTAGCTTAGCATGTTGATCGTTAAGTTTTCTTACTAGTGCTTTCTTCATGACTTATACATATTCCATTGACTATGAGATTATGCAACTCCTGGATACCGGAGAAATACCTTGTGTTCTATCAAACGTCACAATGTAAATTGGTGATTATAAAGATGCTCTATAGGTATCTCCGAAGCTGTTTGTTGGGTCGGCATAGATCGAGATTAGGATTTATCACTCCGAGTATCGGAGAGGTATCTCTAGGCCCTCTCGGTAATTCACATCGTGATAAGCCTTGCATGCAATGTGACTAATGAGTTAGTTGCGGGATGATGCATTACAGAACGAGTAAAGAGACTTCCCGGTAATGAGATTGAACTAGGTATGAAGATACCGACGATCAAATCTCGGGCAAGTAACTATCACAGCCGTAGAATTGTTTGCAATAGTTGCATAAGAGAGCATCCATGCATCATGTCTAAATTCTGAAACTTGAATTGAGGTTAGTTGAAACCCTCAGAAATCACTTCAGAAATAATCAACGTTAAAAATCTTTTCAAATGAGTCCAAGGAAATGTTCCTATTATTCTGTAAAAATATTGGCAAGAGGTAAAATTCAAACTAATATTTTTAGGAGACAGAAATATTTATTTTTGTCCATTTGAGTTAATCCAATAATTATTTGCATTGGATTCATATTTGCTATATATTTAATATGATCCAATAATTCTAGAAAAATGGTGAGTGGCTCTGAATATATTATATCTAGCCAAATGATAATTTCCAGAATAAAAAATGGTTTGGTCTCTGAACTAAATCTAAACAGAATAGCAAAAATAGAAAAACAAAAAAAGGAAAGGCCTACCTAGACTTACCTGGCCGGCCCAGTGGACAGCCAGCTCACGAGGCCCAGGCGCCAGTCACCCCTAACCTCCTACCAGTAGGCAGGAGGGCGTGTTGCCGCGGCGCGCGCACACGCGCTCGGCCAGCTCCTGGTTGCCGTTGTTGCTAGGGACGGCATTCAGTGCCACGACACCCACCTGACCCCCCTCTCGCTCTGGACCCCCTCCTCCTTCTCTGCTCTCTCTCTCTCCCGCGAGCGACCACGAACACCCAAGAGCGCCAACAAGCACCACCGCGGCCATCGTCCACCCCTCGCCTCGCCGATACTTCTGGAAGAACCGCTGCACCTTGCTCTTCGTCTCCACCAACCCACGTGACGTCGGGTGCACCGCATCATCGTCCCCACCGCCTTCATCGCCGCATATGTCCGGTGATAACCGCGGTCAATTCGTCGTCGGCAACGCGTCCCCGCCCTCGCTCTCGCGCTCATTGGACTCACTGTGAGCCCCTGCCCCGATCCCCTCTTCTCCCCCTCGCGTTCGCATGCTCTAGCCCCATCCCCCGCCATGGCCGAAGCTCGCCGGCGCTGCGTCTGTCATCACCGTCGGTAGCAGCCCCGTCTGGCTAAACCGAGCACGCAAGCGTGCTCAGGGAGCTCCCAGGAGCCCAACGCGGCCATCAGCTCGCTCGCTAGCGCACTGTAGTCCTCGCGCCCGTGGAGCCGTAGCTCCAGCCACCGCCTCGCTCGCTTCCGACGCTGCTCCCGGCCACCCCGCAGCCTCCCACGTGATCACCTGGATGCGCGCGCGGATGGGCATCCCTCTGGTGCCTCCAGCGCGTCGTGCCGACCCCTGTAGCGCCATCCCGAGAAACTCCGGCGATCCTCCGCCATCGGGTTTGGTCACCGGCGTCCAACTCCAATGGCCGGTGATGTGGCGTCGTCATTAGCACCTAACTAACCCCCCTAGAGTCAATGACATGTGGGACCACTGTTGTTTAAAACATGGGTTAAGTTAAATAACCCCCTATTAACTCTCTATTTCACTGACACGTGGGCCCCGCCCCAGTTTAAATTTAGGTTAGACATAATATTAGTGCTAATTACCCTATTAAGCAGTTGAGACACTGACCTATGGGGCCAACCCCCTTACTAATTAGTTTAGCTTAATTTTATTTTAGATTAGCCATTGAGTCGCTGACCACTGGGACCCACTGGTCAGGTTTGACCTGGTCAGCCTCAGTTGAGTCGCCGACATCATGCTTGCACAATGCTGACGCAGTTAATAATTTTCTGGATTAAAAATAATCTAGGAAATTCCAGAAAATGCCCAAAACTTCTAAAAATCATAGAAAATTATCTATAACTCCAAATGAAATAATTTATATATGAAAAATTATCAGAAAAATTCAAGGAATCCATCTGTACCATTTTCATGCATGTTTGAGCAAGTTAACCTCACTGTTTAGGATGAAACATGATTAGGGCAAATTTCATAATAGGCTTGGAGTTGGAATTTGATGTAGTTTTGAATTCCACTTCAATTAAATGACTTTCTGTTGCATTAGCCCAAATCACAGCATATTGCCATGTCATGATCATGCATCATATTGTTGCATTGCATTGATTGTATTCTTTCTATGCTTGCCGGTGATTGCCCCCCCCCCCCCCGATAGATGTGGTTCCGACGATTGATCGATGACACCGATGAAGAACTATATTATCTTCAGAAGTGCCAGGCAAGCAAAACCCCCTTGTTCATTCCGATACAAACCCACTCTCTCGCTCCTACTCTCTTTTACTACATTAGGACAACAACGTTTCAATTGTTACATGCTGCGATAGCTGAACCCCTTTCCTCTGCATGACCTGTCATTGCCACAGTAAATAGATGAAACCCACTAGCATGAGCAGGAGTTGTTTGAGCCCTGATGTGCCTACTCATTCATGTTTGTTGTCATGCCTGCTACTGCTTAGAGTTGAGTCAGGTCTGATTCATCGGGGATGAATTGGAATGTGGTGAACATGTCCTACTGTTGAGAGCTAAGTGTGTGAACACGATTTGGTAAATGTAGCGGTGAGAGGCCATGTAGGAGTACATGGTGGGTTGTCTCATTGCAGCCGTCCTTAGGAACTGAGTTCTGTGTTTGTGATCCATGAACAGTTACTACCACACATTGGGTTCCGGTAACTCGACCCCTCTCAGCTTATTAATCAACTCGATCTCTGTCCAGGAGTTGCAACTAGTTTCTGGTGTTTGTAGGTAGTGTTAGTAGTCTACCAAGTGGCACCCGGTACAGGTGGGCTTGGGACAGACTAGGCAGAGTGGCCCAGTGTACCAAGTGGCACCCGGATGGTGGGCTTGGGAACCCTGTACACATCGTTTGGGGCCGTGAGCGACGCCTCGGCCGGATCTCCTTGCGGATGGAACCCGAATAGGCGATAAACCTGGACGAGAGACTTGTGTGGTTTGTCATATCGTGGCCGACTCCCTCGCCCGGCTTCCGCTTGAAGGTTGCCGAGGTACATGACGTGTACAGGGCGATAAGTGGCAAGAGCGTGTGAGAAGAAGTACACCCCTGCAGGGTTATCATTATCTATTCGAATAGCTGGATTCCTCGGATATGGAAACTTGGACCCCTTGCATAGTTCATAGACAAGTGAAAGTGGATACTCTAAAACTCGCAAGATAAGCGTGAGTGCTATGGATGGCGTTCTCGCAGGGAGACGGGAGCGGATCCATAGTGGTGTATTGGTATGGTGAATTTGTGGACTCGTGTGCGCCACCTCAAAAGAGTTACTTGCAGTCGTAGTTCAGGATAGCCACCGAGTCAAAGCTGGCTTGCTGCAGTTAAACTCCACTACCCCTTTGTTGATACAGATGCATATGTAGTTAGTTCTGATGTAAGTCTTGATGGGTACATTTGTACTCATGTTTGCTTAATTTATGTTTTGCAGAGAGACTTCAGTCTCGCTAGTAGTTCCACGTGGACTTCGACGTTTAGCTTGTTACCTCAGCTACGATCTTGTACCCTTGGGAGGGTCCTGTAGATAGTCAGGCTTCTGAGCCTTCTTCATTTGTAGTTGTCTGTACTTAGACAAGTTAAGCTTCCGCATGTGCTTGTTGCTTGTATGCTCTGTATGTTGGGTCATGAGACCCATGTTTGTAATATCTTGCTCCTCGGAGCCTAATGAATAATACTCTGAGTCGTAGAGTCTTGTTGTGATGCCATGTTGTATTGCACATATTGAGCATATTGTGTGTATGATTGAAATGCTTGGTATGTGTGGGATCCGACAACCTAGTTGTTTATCCTTAGTAGCCTCTCTTATGGGGAAATGTAGTCTTGTGCTTCCATGAGCCATAGTAGTCCGCTACAGCCCGGTTCACCGGAGTCCTGCTAGCCCAGCACTACTGCTCCGGAACACTTGACTGGCTGGCATGTGATTCACTTTGTTCCTGTGTCTGTCCCTTCGGGGAAATGTCACGCGGTGACATCCGGAGTCCTGCCTAGCCTGCTACAGCCCGGTTCACCGGAGTCCTGTTAGCCCAGTGCTACAGCCCAGATTCACACGCTGCTGACCGACATGCTCGATCTTGATTCATGTATGCCTGTCCCCGTAAGTTAGTGCCACTTTGGGTTCATGACTAGTCATGTCGGCCCAGGTTCTCTGTCATATGGACGCTAGCGACACAATCATATACGTGAGCCAAAAGGTGCAAACAGTCCCGGGCCATGGTAAGGCGACACCCGTGGGAATACCATGCGTGAGGCCACAAAGTGATATGAGGTGTTACCGGCTAGATCGATGTGACTTGGAATCGGGGTCCTGGCAGGAACATATCGATGACAAAGGGAATAATGTATGTTGTCATTATGGTTTGACCGATAAAGATCTACGAAGAATATGTAGGAACCAATATGAGGATCCATGTTCCGCTATTGGTTATTGACCGGAGAGGTGTCTCGGTCATGTCTACATAGTTCTCGAACCCGTAGGGTCCGCACGCTTAACGTTCGATGACGATTTTGTATTATATGAGTTATGTGATTTGGTGACCGAATGTTGCTCGGATTCCCGGATGAGATCACAGACATGGCGAGGAGTATCGAAATGGTCAGGAGGTAAAGATTCATATATTGGACGATAGTATTCGGACACCAGAAGTGTTCTGGGGTATCAGTACATATCGGGTCACCGGAAGGGGTTCCGGGCAACCCTCGGCAAGCTATATAGTCCTAATGGGCCAAGAGGGGAAACATACCAGCCACTAAGGGGCTGGTGCGCCCCTCCCCCATATGGGCTCGCCAAATTGGAGAAGGAAAGGGGAAGAAGGAAAGGAAAAAGGGAATAGGATTCCCCCTTCCCCCTCTTCCATTCCTACTCCGAATAAGAATTAGAAAAGGGGGAGGCCAAATTGGGAGGACCCAAATAGGATTCCTCCTACTTGGGGCACCCCCTTGGCTGCCTCTCCTCCCCTCCAACCTATATATATGTGGGGGGGGCACCTCTAGAACACACATGAACAATTGTTAGTCGTGTGTGGCGCCCCCCTCCATAGTTTATGCCTCTGGTCATAATGTCGTAGTGCTTAGGTGAAGCCTTGCATTGATCACTTCGCCATCACCGTCACCACGCCGTCGTGCTGACAAAATTTTCCCTTGACACTTTGCTGGATCAAGACTTCGAGGGACGTCATCGAGCTGAATGTGTGCAGAACTCGAAGGTGCCGTACGTTCGGTGCTTGATCGGTCGGAAAAAGAAAAAGTTCGACTACATCAACCGCGTTAACAAACGCTTCCGCTTTCGGTCTACGAGGGTACGTGGACACAATCTTCCCCTCTCGTTGATATGCTTCTCCTAGATAGATCTTGCGTGAGCGTAGGAATTTTTTTGAAATTGCATGCTACGTTCCCTAGCAAGGATGCTATCCACCTTAAAAGTCATGCCCTCAAACTCTTCCACGAGCTTGGAGGAAAGCTCGGCATAATCGGTTTCAGGGGCCGCGAGTTGTTGGTGTACACAAATAGGGGTGTTTGTTTCCCGCTGACTAGTGCACATACTGGTGTAGCCTTTGGGGTAGACTAACCTTGTCGGGCATCCCATGCTCAAGAATATCAAGACCATACCAGCCAGAGATGCTCTCAGGAGGGTCTCCCTTGCAGGCCAGGCAAACCCAGCAGGGTCGAGATCACGTATGTAGACAAGGACATGTCACCCCAACAAGGCTCCCAAGACCACAAGACAAGAACTCGACAGGCGTCGTACCAGCAGGCCTCTGCCAAGATGCCATCGCTCCACCTCATCGTACGCAAGTCATTAATCAGTGCGGTGTCAAGCTCTGAAGTGGCTAAGTGGATCTAATCAGATACATGGCAACCTGCTGGAGAGGAGATTAGCTTTATTGACACCCGTCCAGATGGCGGGTCATGCTAATAAGAAGATGATGGATAAGCGGCGCGACAGGCTTGCCGTGCTTCGACCTCAACATGACGCCTAGCAGTGCATTTAATGCACTTTGACCTAACTACTAGAATTACGTATGATAGCACAATTAGCTATCTAAACATGCCATAATGACTGATTTGCCACTATGGTCGCCCCTTAAGCTATAAAAGGAGGCCCGAGGCAACCTAGCAAAGGGTTCAAACATTTGGATCCATCAACACTTGTACGTGCGCGCCGCTCTCTCCGAGGCACCCTTGCCGGGGTTGAGCTCGCCGCGTCTTCGTGTTCCACCAGATCAATCCACCACGGGAGGAGTAGGGTTTCACGCTGCAAAGTGGACTGAACCTGGGTAAAAGAGAGTTGTCCATCGTCGTGCTGACATGTTGTGTCTACTCTTTGTGCAATATGATCGTCCCCTTGCTGAACCGCAAAAGGGGCACCCCTGCCCCATATGTGATCGTGCTTCCGTGCCGACATCTTTGGCGCGCCAGGTAGTTGATGTCGCTTGTGCTAATCTGAAGACCAACCATCGCTTTGGTCTTCATCATCCTTCATGCCACTAGTGGCGTCCAAGAGAAGAGCCCATGTGCCTGCCAAGATCCAGGCGCTCCACCAACCCTCGCTTATGTGCGTGGGTGGCGCCACTAGTGCCGCCATGGCAGACAGATTGAACGTTGCGATGTGTATGGCCGGCACCGGCCGCGCAACGATCAAGCTCACCGTGATGAGACGAGCAACGGGAAAGATTGGAGGCCAGTGCATACTTCTGCCCCTAAGCGGAGGCAACAACCTTGGTGTGGGAGATGAAGAGTTCTTACTTTCGCCTCTTCCGCGCGACCGCGGCCACACATGCGACCTCGCCCAGATCGAGCGCAAGCCACGGCTCCCCTGCTATAATGGTGAAAGATGAGATCGGCGAGGGCGACCCTAAAGACAGGACATGCGTGCTTGACCTTACCTCCAATAAGTCATCACCTGGTAGGGTCGGAAGCCCCGGCAGAGTTGCGGCCCGTGGCAAGTCCGGTAGACACTTATGCTCTCCCCCAGTAGTAGCTAGATGCTGCCAGGGGGCGCTGCAGCATGTCTCACCTTGCTTATCCCGGTGGCATTCCTGACGCATCAAGATCCTTCACATGCGTTTCATGTGTAGAGTAAAAGGGATCTTCGCATATAAGGATTGCAAAGGGAGAAGTGGGAAGGAGAGACCTGGCTATTCGTTTTCTTTGCACAACGGAAGTTGTGGCAGAAAGAAAAATTAAGTAGGAAAAATTTTCAATATCCTATTTGTTAATTCATCTTATTGTTGTTCCCTTCGTTTTCATGTGGTAGATCTATATGATGGGCTTGCATGCGAAGGAGCCCTGCTGTGGTCATCTGCGCCCTTGTATGTTTCGAGCCTGCTCAACAGCACAAGTGGCTGCGTTGATAGCATTGAAGGGAAACTCACCAGTGGCAGCACTGCCAGTAAGCTACTAAGGATCCGTCCTCAAAGCGCTCACGGCCAGTGGCTAGCCCCGATAGGAGTCCAGCATGCGTAGAGTGGCCAAATTATACAAAAACCAAACATAGAGTAAAATGGAGGGATAACGTAAGTTCATACACCTACTTAAAAGTATTATTACATTCCCGAAAGTAGTAAGACCTAACATAAGGCCAAAACGTGTCTTTTGTTGGCAGTGCTACTATGGATAGGATTAAAGAGTTCAATCCTGGCATCCTCCATGGACCCGGGGCACCCGAAGCACCTTTTTGGCCAGATGCCTAATAACTTGTGCGGTGGTGGAAGTGTCTGTCCTAGCCGGCAGCTTCTTCAAGGCGTCGAAGAGATCGACATCAGGGTGATGTTATGCGAAGTTGACGAGGATGGTGAATATAGAGTCCCGAGCAAACTTCCCGGACTTACTAGTGAAGTAGGTAGACCTATCATTTTCATATGTCTTCAATCCGTCGATGAGGCCCTCAAAGAAGTGTGTCAGCTTGACGCTCGGGGGTTCATGTGATCTGGGAGGAGATGCACTCATGCGGTCCGTCAAGACCCTCTCTCGGTCCTTGGCTAGCTCGAAGTTTTTCTCTAGAGCGGCAAGTTTGGCGTTCAAGTCTTCAATAGTATTGGAGGCAGTAGTCAGATCCTGGTCCTTGGATGCGAGCTGTGATTGCAGCCCTCTAGCTACTATAAAAAAACCACCTCCGTGATGATATGTGTTTGTCACAATAGGTCATGTTTTTTTTCATGCATATACATCCGTGAGGATTTTATGATAGAATCAAGATAGTCATACATGTGCTGTCGTAGAAATGTTCCATGACAATACCAAAATTGTCATCACGGAAGTGTCCACTTCCATGACGATAAATGGCGTGTTATGGAAGTGCTTTTGTAATGCCCCGAGACCATTGCGCCAGGTGTCTTCCAGTTATTCGCTGTTGTTGCGTTGTCATTCGCTTGCGTGTTGCATATTTCCATGTCATCATGTGCATTGCATCATCATGTTTTCAAAATTTGCACCCGTCCCTGTTCCCCCAGTTCTCTCCGTTGTCCGTTCTGAGCCCAGACACACTCTCACGCGCCCGCGGCACGTCCGATATATTATTTGATAAGTGGCCATAAAATGTTCTCAGAATGGGATGAAAGTTGGCGTGCGGTCTTATTATAGTGTAGATAGAACGCCTGTCAAATTTCATCGCATTCGGAGTTTTTTTGATGCCCCAATGGATAACTATAGCGGCATTATAGCCTGTTAAACGTCGGATGTTTTCGGTCTCCGAAAACTGTTGCCAGGCTTTCCCTCTCTTTCCTCCCTAGACCATCTACACAGTCCACTACCAACCGCCAGGCCACCTAACCCCTCCTTGCACAGTGCATCGATCTATCATGCGCGTCCGAAAACTTCCCCGAACCCGACCCACTCAGTCGTCACCGATGGGTCCAAATCATCCCCTAACATCCCTAAAACATCACCATTTTCTTATTTGGACTTCCCAACCTAGTTATCTTGGACCGCCCAATTTCGATCAGTGGGTCCGAATCTACCCTAAACTCTCCCTCTTTCCTTATATAAGAAACTCCTAGTCTAAATCTGGACAAAACCCTAAAATCTAGGGACTTGTCCCTGCCGCCACTGCCGCACTCATCTCCCACATCCCCATCGCCAAACCAAATCCCCATCAAGATCCACCCCGATCCACCAGCCAACCAACACCCGAGCCTGCCCTCGATCCATCCCACATCCACCTGGTCTCCCTAGATTTCAACGCCGTCCAAGCCCAACCGAATTCCCTCGATCCATCCATCCAACCGCCTCCGCCCGAGAGCCTCGCTCGACCCCGCGCACCACCACCGGCCGGCGACCTCGCCGGAGCTCTACCGGAACCACTAGGCCAGCTCCTCGCAACCTTCCCCTTCTGTTCCCTCGTCCCTGCAACTTTCTCTCCCTAATCCCTCATCTCACTATACCTCAACAGGAGCTCTAGCACCATGGCCTGAGTTCAGCCTCGAGTCCCCATCGCCGTCTTCTGCAGCTGCTGCTCTGCTGCCTTGCCCGTTGGTAGCCGGCACCCCTCGCCGGATGAGGCCCTGCCGCCGCGCACCCCTCCATTCGTGGTCTCCCTTTCGGCCGCTCTAACCTCCCCTGCTCTCCCTCCTTTCTCTTTGAACAGAAGCAGGTGCAGCCCCGCCGCGCCATGAAACTCGATGCCCGCCGCCGGTCTTGTTCCTCGCCGGGAACCGCGACCCCCGCCTCGGATCCATAGCCGCCTGCTGTTCCTGCTCGTCCATGATGCTTTTACCTGAGACCCCGAGCAGGAGAGCTCGGCCTCGTCTCCTCGCGCCTGCCACCGCCAAGTCCATCCCAGCCACCGCAAGACCGGCAAGCCCTGTCTCCGCCGCCTCGCACTTTCCGCTGCCAGCGCTTCCTTTGCATCGTGATCTACGTGCCTCCTGCCTCCTCTGCATCATGCCGGTGTGCCTCGCCCCTTGGTCGTGTTGTTCCCCTGCTTCTGCATGCGAGGAGGACGACCAGCGCCAAGTCCCGCAGCGGCCGTTGACCGCGTCCTTGCCTCCAGATCCGGCCCAGCTCGCGTCCAGCCTCCCCACCGAGCCGGCGCCCATGCTGCAATCGGGCCAGTCAGATTCGTCCCGTAGTGTTTTTCCCGCTGCTGTGATTTTCACATTTATCCAGAAAAACCAGATTTGTAGAAAAGCCCTCAAACATCATGCATTTTATAACTCACCAACCGTGCATCGGTTTAAAATAAGTTATATATGTAAAATGCTTAGGATTTTGTCAAGTTTCATAATATGCCTCTTTCATCTATGTTTAAAATGTTTAAAGTGCTGCTTGATTAAATTTGCTCAAATAACATGCTAAAATGTTTTAATTCATAACTAAATAACCGTAGCTCCAAATTTAATAAACTTTATATGTAAATGGGGTAGTAAAATGCCTAGTTTAAAATGGTGGCATTACTTTTCATGTTTAACAATTCTAAAATATGGTTTAGGGCAGAACAGTACTAAATCTAAAATTTGCATATGAGGATTTTCCGGATTTGTTGTTTGTTGTTCCGGCCTCATTTAAACTTGCCTAGATAGTTAGTTTTCATATGCTTCACCCCTTGCCATCTTTGATAACATTTAATTTTGTTGGGTACATAACAGGAGAGAACTAAATATATGAATGTGGTGTTTCGTCAATATGTAACTCGTTGCATATTGAGCTCCACTTAATTTGTAGTATTGTTTGTGCACTTTGCCATGCCATACCTCATTAAATGAACATGCATCATACTTGGTTGTGCATCATGCCATGTTTATGTGATGGTTGTTTACTATGTTGCTTGCTTCTTTCCGGGTTGCTTCTCTCGTTAGCTTTGGCTTCGCTCTAGAGTTGTGAGATCTGTTCGATTACGTCTGTTTCTCTTCTTCATGGACTCGTTCTTCTTCCTTGCGGGGTTTCAGGCAAGATGACCATACCCTCGAAATCAATTATATCTTTGCTTGCTAGTTGTTCGCTCTATCGCTATGTTGCGCTACATACCACTTGTTATATCATGCCTCCCATATTGCCATGTCAAGCCTCTAACCCACCTTGCTAGCAAACGTTGTTTGGCTAAGTTACCTCTTTTGCACAGCCCCTATTATAGCGTTGTTAGTTGCAGGTGAAGCTGAAGTTTGTTCCATGTTGGAACATGGATATGTTGGGATATCACATTATCTCTTATTCAATTAATGCATCTATATACTTGGTAAAGTGTGGAAGGCTCGACCTTATGCCTGGTGTTTTGTTCCACTCTTGCCACCTTAGTTTCCGTCATACCCGTGTTATGTTCCTTGATTTTGTGTTCCTTACGCGGTTGGGTGTTATGGGAAGCCCTTGACAGTTCGCTTTGAATAAAACTCCTCCAGCAAGGCCCAACCTTGGTTTTAACATTTGCCACCTAAGCCTTTTTCCCTTGGGTTCTGCAGACTCAAGGGTCATCTTTATTTTAAACCCTCGGGCCAGTGCTCCTCTGAGTGTTGGTCCAACCTGTCAACCACCGGTGGCCACCAGGGGAAACTCTGGGTTGGCCTACCGGAAGTTTGTACAATCCGGTGTGCCTTGAGAACGAGATATGTGCAGCTCCTATCGGGATTTGTCGGCACATCCGGGCGGCTTTGCTGGTCGTGTTTTACCATTGTCGAACTATCTTGTAACCGGGATTCCGAGACTGATCGGATCTTCCCGGGAGAAGGAATATCCTTCGTTGACCGTGAGAGCTTGTGATGGGCTAAGTTGGGACACCCCTGCAGGGTATAAACTTTCGAGAGCCGTGCCCGCGGTTATGTGGCAGATGGGAATTTTTTAATATCCGGTTGTAGAGAACTTGACACTTGACTTAATTAAAATGCATCAACCGCGTGTGTAGCCGTGATGGTGTCTTTCCGACGGAGTCCGGGAAGTGAACACAGTCTTGTGTTATGCTTGAACGTAAGTAGTTTCAGGATCACTTCTTGATCACTTCTAGTTTCACGACCATTGCATTGCTTCTCTTCTCACTCTTATTTGCGTATGTTAGACACCATATAAGCCTAGTGCTTGCTGCAGCCCCACCTCATTACCTTACCCTACCCATAAGCTTAAATAGTCTTGATCTCGCGGGTGTGAGATTGCTGAGTCCTCATGACTCACGGATACTTCCAAACAGTTGCAGGTGCCGTTGATAACAGTGCAGGTGACGCAACCAAGCTCAAGTGGGAGCTCGATGAAGATCTTGATCGTTGTTATGTGTATTTTCCAGTTGATCAGTAGTGGTTCCCAGTTGGGACGATCGGGGATCTAGCATTTGGGGTTGTCTTCCTTTATTTTGGTATCGTAGTCAGACCTTTGAGTATATTTGGATGATGTATGAATTATTTATGTATTCTGTGAAGTGGCGGTTGTAAGCCAACTCCTTATCCATTTCTTATTCAATATATGGGATTGTGTGAAGATTACCCCTCTTGCAGCGAAACCACAATGCGGTTATGCCTCTAAGTCGCACCTCGACATGTGGGAGATATAGCCCCATCGTGGGTGTTACAGCTTTCGTCAAGGGTAACCGACACATGGCATCCACCATAATGGGTCGCCGTTAAGCTATCGGGTTCCGGTTAGGATCTCATAATTCGTTAACAACCCGAACCAATGGGGATTTTCCACATGTAAAATTCTCAATGGCGAGAGGAACCACGTGTCGGCTCAACGTTGGGACAGATGTCATCCACTCATTGGACGAGAGGCGCCTATTATACGCTGACACATGGCACGGCCCAACATAGGCCCATTCAGGTGAAAAGGCCGGCCCGTTTGACTTGGTTAAACGGTAGAGGGTCGGCCCACGGAAAGCCTGTTAACGGCTTGTTCGCATATGGCCCATTTACAGCCCCACTAACTCACGAGCCGTTATGGGCTATCCGAATTACACCTAGTAGCCTCATCTGGGCCATCCAATATGATTCCAGCCCATTTTAACTTTTGGCCCATGTATGGCCCATGAAGACTTTTGGCCCATACGAGGCCCAATGTAACTCTGGGCCCATTAAAGGCCCATGGGAAAACTGACTATGGGTACCCTGACTCGGAAGTCGTGATCACCGAATGCACGTGTACAGTGATCCCAGATATCAACGCTCACTCAACACACAGAAGCTGAATAACAAGAGTCTTACATCCATACATACCTTATTACACAAGTAGGACCATTATGGTCAAGTCTTGAGTATAACATCACAGCAGAAATCTTCGTCGATAACTTGGACCCATGCCATCTTCCTTAACCCTACAGGCATTTTGACTGGGAAGCGTCCTAGCTCACATGTTTGTCACTGAAGTGTTCTTCATCATATCCTGTTCTTTCATGCCTGGCTAATAAAATAACCAGTGGCAAACCAATGAGTACTTTGAATGTACTCGCAAGCAACCCATGTTTTGGTTCAAGATACAACAATGCATAATTTAGGTAAATTTTTGCATAAAGCTAATTTTATTGTGCTATGACATGTTCAATAACTGGTAAAACATGCATCATAAAAATTCAAGTAACCATAGGGACTGGTTACAGATATCAACATAAATGGGGTGGACATCAACCCAACTCAATCGTGTCAAGTCCTTTGACTCAACCCAAGTAGTTCTTCCCACTTATCCAAACAAACACACTGGTCTGTAAACAAGTGGACGTAGCCCAAGAGCGGTTACCCAACTGTCCTTGACCGTGGACACGGCTATTTGAATAGTTTTACACTCTGCAGAGTTTGCACACTTTACCCACAAGATCCGGGGAACTTCCGTGTCATCCACGACCCGCGGTACCTCAAGTACCCGGGGTAAGCACCCGATCACTATCTTTCCCTAGTCGACCCTAACATAGAGTCCACTCGATTGGTAGTAACCCCCGTGCCCAACATTTCACATCAGAATATTGTGGAGCCTCTCTCCCATATTCATCACATACCACTGGCATGGGTACCAACAGTGTGTCCGGTCCCCTGTAAAAACAGTTATGGCCGCCCTACCTGGCACGACCCCATCCCGAGAGAGCACAACAACGACTCTCCCATGACTAGTAATGCGGGCTCCAAGCTAGTATCGGCATAGGTAATCATTAATGCCCCTTCCCATATAAGGGTAGAGTGGTTGCACATGTAAGGTTGGAATAACGGTCGCAACTTAAACCAATCCGTTTTGAAAACATCACACTCGCTTGCCTCAGTACACCACTTCATCCTCAAGTGGTTACCCAACTCATTATCTCCCTCGGGCATATGTGGCATCCAACGGGGTTTTCAAAAAAGTCTTTTGAAAATTCTTTGTCTCCATCACCATGCATATTCCCGCCCTTTTTATGTAGCAACTACTTTAGCATCCTATCTACTCCCACCGGCATAACCCTCATAGGAAGGTAGGGTCATGCACAATGCAAGTATCAACAAGGAAGTAAAGAAGGCAACCCACCAAAGTGGTTACCATCTCATCATGATCCCGATCCAACAATAATAAAGTGCTATATGACATGCATAAAAAGGGTTTCATAGACATGGTCAAAGGGTTGCTTGCCTGGTTTATCAGAGTCTTCAGATCTTCTGGTCCATCTCCAAGTACTCCGTCTACTTCACCAACTAAAGACAGAAGCAATCACAATAAGCAACACAACAAGGAAAAAATAAAAGTGCTCTAAAAAAGTGAGTTGGACTTTTCTAGGATACCTCTGGTCATATGAGGAATGACCAAAGTGATTTCAATGGAATTGGATAAGAGGATATTTTGGAACATTTCGATATGAAGGATATAAGGGATTTAATGGATCTGCAAGTTATCTACACAATGCCTTTTTATAAAAATGAGTAGAAGTACCCATTAAATCAGGCACGATTTTAGAAACATTTAGAAATTGGTTTCATTGGATTTGGAGTTGAAACGGATATGATATGGATTTTTGAAGTGCACTTATGTGGCTAAATGACCTTTTTATTAGACCCAGGGGAAACTAGGCAGGGTAAAAATGTTCACTATGGCTCACTAAATAGAACTTGATTTATGGAGTCAACAGAAATTTGAATCATCAAATTTGGACACTATTTGACTTCTCTAGGGATTTTACAAGCTATATGTAAAAAAAGAAAAAGAAAGAAACAGACAAGGGCTTTACCCTAAAGAGGCGTACAGGGCGAGTTTTAGCGGCAGGAAGCCACTGGGTCGGCCCAGCGGCTCGGCCGCACGCGCGTAGGGGCCACGTCCGAAGCGGCTTCATGAAAATCCGCCTTCGCGCGGGTGAGGCGGTTATAGAGGAAGCCTTCTCCACTTAAACGGGCGGGCCCGCCAACTGGATCGCTGACGCGCGGGCACCAGCGGCAGGTCGCCTTCAACCTCCCGCACGGCGCGACGGGAAATAGAGGAGACGAGGCCGATCTGTGCCGGCGCTCTACCCGGCGGCACCGTCCACCTCCATCGACGCCCAGCACACCGGCGTGCTCAGGAGAGCGTGCCGCATCCGTCGAGGTGCGCCACGATCGCTGGGGTGGTCGGACGAGAGCAGCGCATCGCCCGCGGCGGACGACGGCGATGGTGAGGGTGGGACACGACGCTGCAGCCGTGAATAGGAAGAAATGGAGCTCGGGAGATGTCCTTGGGTAGGTTGGTGATGCTCTGGTGGGGTCAAGATGGAAAGGAAGAGGCCATAGGGCTCGAATTTGAGCACGGGCCGATGGCAAGGTTTCCGCCTGTGGAGGTGAATGGGGGCACGGGAGGAGAAGCGGGTCGGTCTGGGTGGTGTACAGGAGAGAGAGGGAGTAAATGGAGCAAAGAGGGGGCTCGGGGTGGCCTTATATAGAAGGGCGTGAGGTGCACCATGGGCCATGCGCTGCTGAGGCTGTAGGCACCGCTGGAGGCCACAGAGGGCTTGGCTCCGAGTTGGGGGGTCTTCCTAGGCGTGGTCTACGGCCAGGGAAAGAGAGAGGGAGAGAGGAGCGAGCGCGAGGCGGGCCAGGGACGCGGGCAGCCACTGGCGGACGCGGGCGGCGCTCGGGCACGCGTGAGTACGGGCAAGAGGGAGAGAGGAAGGAAGGGGACATCACGGTGGAGTGTTGCGGACGTCGAGGCACCTTGACTAGCGCGAGGGGAGGCTCGAGGTGGTCAGGGGACGTGGTGTCAACGGTCGGGAGGGCGATGACGTGCTCCAGAGCGTGTCTTTGGCCGGCATCCACGACTTTTCCGTGTGCATCCGCGCGTCCACTTGTGTCTGCCAGCTGCAGGGGAGAGTAAACAATGGGAAAGTGGCATTGGATGCCCTGGGAAGCCACTGGAGGAGCGGTGGGGTTGAGAGAGAGAGAGGGAAAACTGATGTCCAGGGAAGAAAAATGCGTATCTGCCCCCCTTAATTATTGCTCCTTGGGCAGCAAAGCATGAAGGAGGTAGAGGAGGAGCAGGTGAGGCCATGGGAAAAAGTTCAGCTCATGGAGATTAGTGGAAGGGGTTTAAGCATGCATTTTGACTTTCTGCCATAAGGTGTTTGATGCTCGTTTGGTCAAGCAAATGGATTCCACTTGACATGAGGATTAACAGGGTGAAATGGAACATATAATTAGGGTGTTCCACCAAATTTGAGCTCATTTGGGCAAAGTGGCCAATGTAACTTTGGTAAATCCTAGAAATCAACAGAAATGGATTTTCCAAGATTTAGTCATGCAAATCTATTCTCCTTGATGCAACACTTGGTGTAGTCTCATCATTTAAGGATATGAACATGTACACAACAATTTAGATCAAAAGGACACACTTGGCAATGTAGAGTTGTTCAAATTTGGTTCTGGAAAGAAAGGGTTTTAGAACACTTTGACCATGATATCCTTCTCTCCAACTTGTGCCATTTGGTCTAGATGCATTATTACACCATTTGAGCATGTGCACCATTTTTGAGAGCATTTGACATGTTTGGCAGTGCAAAGTTGTTCAAACTTGGAAAAAGGATAGAAATGGTTTTGAGAGGGTTTGGTGGGGCTATATTGTTCTCCATGACACGAGACTTTGTAGGACCCTCAAGTAGGTCATTTTTGACATGCTAGAGTTTTCCTGTAGTTAATGGAGAATATTTCCTTTGTAAACATTACAAAAGCTTGAAATGTCCAGAAATAGTTTTTGAGGGATTTGACCAATAATTTGAACATGACCATATGTTGAAACTCTTATATATGGACAATATATGTCTGCTGAGATTCCCTAAATTTCCTCAAATATTTTTGAAACATTAAAATAATTTTAACCTATTAAAGACCATTTCTGGCCTTAAGAAAAATCCTTTAAATAAAATAGGAAAATAACTTTTAAAATTATAATTTTTCTGGTTTATGAGTGTCCTATATAATAGGAGTCAAATATAATTTTTGAAAGATTTTTCACACGCTTAATTAAGTACTTGTAGTTCAAGTCTCAATTCAGGGGTTTTTGGAAAACCTAATTTAGAAAATAGCTTTTGGACAAAATATTTTTGGAATAAGATTCTATTCTGTCCTATACACATGGCATGATCATTGGGCAAAGTTTGGATCAAGTAGATGAAGTATAGGAGTTAGATGATTTATTTGATTTTTAGAGCATTTGCAGACAACAAACAAAAATCCAATCAAACAAAGTCCAAAACACTCAAAAGTTTTGGTAAAACCACATTTTATCATGATCTATTTTCTTAAGTGTTGTATCATAAAAATCAAGGTGTGACACTGACCCATAATGAACAATGTATCGCTTTATACCCGTTAACGACCCATTATTTTGTTGGGCTGCCAGTATTAACTTTCGGCCTTCTAAGGGCCCATTTATTCTTGGGCTCATTTCTAGCATCGGTTACTTACATTCCATTACTGGCCTGTTCCGCTTGTGGGCCAAATTCAACCCGTAGTTATAGTGGGCCCGTTTGTGGCCCATTAACCCGTTGGGCTGTTTTCATACCGTCATCAAATATGGCCCATTAACGACCTGTGATGCCTGTCGATTGAATTAAGCTCGTTATACATTTCGACCTATTAACGATGATTTCCACTCTAGACCATTTATGGCCCATTTTTCGCCAATCGATCATACGACCCATAGAAGGCCCATTGATTATACGACCCATAGAAGGCCCATGAATCCTACGACCCGTAGGAGGCCCATGGTCACGACAGCAGCTAGCAGCACCATGGTTACAACGGTTTGTATGTTGCCCATGGCTATTGTGCCTTAGTTATAAAAAAAAGTTTTGTGGCCACTAGAAAAACGCGGAAAAAGAACCGCAGTGACTATAAGCAAACAACTAAATAAGACAATAAGGAAATAAATAAGCAAGCAACTAATTCTAGGCTATTATGGCTATTACACATATTGCATCCACTGGGCATCAAAGTTTGCCACGAGTGCAAATATAGGGAACAAAGCAGCATATTAAATATACCGGTCATCTAAATTATCCACCAGTGCAAATAAACGTGACCACAAAACAAGTCCATAACTAACACAACTTCAGAAGAGCTCAAGAAACGTTATCCTAGGTATCCACCATACTGGCAATAAGCTTAGCAAGCTTATTAGCTTTCTCCTATTTGGCGCTAAAATTCTCCAATGCTTTGTGTTGCACCAGAAAGTATACATCAGAATTCTCCAAGGACTTCCATGATCCTTCGGCTTCTTGTCACAACACAGTTGATCGATGTCTTTCATCTTGTAGTTGAGACCAAGAAACCGAACTGATTTAGAGAGTGAGTTCGAAGAGCTTGTGGCAGTGGTAGTGGCAAGTAACTCGAACACTACACGAAGACAAGACTCTCGGGTTGTCTCACTGTCTTCCAGATAGTTTTCCTTAGCTGTTTTATCAGCTTTGTTGGAGACCAACAAGGATGTCTCACTATCCTGATCCTTATCTGTGTTACTTCCTTTAATATTATTTCAGCATTCTAAAAGAAGAAACTAGCAGACACATAACAGGTTTAGAATGTAGTATATGAAACTCATTTCGGTGAAATAGTTCAGTAGTAAGGCGGACATGATTAAACTACCAAGTCTTCTATTGCCAAGTAATACATAATAAAATCATCAAACAAACATATATCTATGTCCTATGGTCACTGCAGTGTCTTGCCAAATCAAAATAGAGACACGGTTCGAATCATATTAGATCAAGACAACGCAGCATTGAAAGAATACAAGTGTGGGAAACTACATGGCACAACATGATTTCAAATGGGTACCATGGGTATACATGTACAACAACACTATTGGCTTTGTTGTGATGCTAGCAATGTGCATGATATGAGAAGTCAATTGTATACACAATTGAAATTGAAATCAACAGAGCAATTTAGAAGAGCAAATCTGTTAAAGAAACATGCTTAAAAAT
This sequence comes from Triticum urartu, assembly GCF_003073215.2. Taxonomy (NCBI): domain Eukaryota; kingdom Viridiplantae; phylum Streptophyta; class Magnoliopsida; order Poales; family Poaceae; genus Triticum; species Triticum urartu. Next base: position 356,610,711 of record NC_053025.1, read on the forward strand.
ACCTGTTGTGTCATTGGAGTTTCGATTGGATCCTTCAATTTAAAGATAAGTTTGTATGAGTAAATACAGTGATACAAGAGGAAAGCAATATGAACCATAGCAATGGAATCTTAAATGAGAATAGTTGTTCTTCAGGTTTAAGCGCTTGTTCTATACGAACAGAGTACAGCAAGATGCAGGCATATAGTACATAAAAATAAAAAATGAACTCATAGACCTTACCACATTCTTGGTCCGAGACCAGTACAAAACAAGGCTTTCCCAGTCATCGTCTCGTAAATGTGTCTCAAGAGAACGTAAGGGAATTTGATGAGTTTCTTTGCTAGTGAAGTACGTGTTCTTCAGGTAATTCTGACACTGCCACCAAGAATTCTTGAAAATAGCATAGGTATTAGCATAGCTTACCTCATCTTGAGTTTCCAAACCGGTCCTTCTCTATAGGGAAAAATGGGAACATTTGTTGTATTATAACCAGCATGGAGGTAGAATCTTTGGGACAAAGCAAAGTAATTACCATGAATAACATTACTTACACATAACTCCTGGACGAACACCTATAACTGGCATTTTCCTTCATCTTCAGTATAATATTTCCATGATGGGAAGATACGCACAAAGGATTTAACAACATCAAATGCGATAGATGCTAAACCACGAATGGATGGTTGTGCTTCGTCCACAGGAATAGGTGCACTAACTGGTTGAGTTGGGATTCACTGTGGTAGTACTAGCGCTTTGGGCACCGGAGCTGTCTTACTAACTACTGTTGTTTGGGAGCTCTAGGGTGGAGATGGTGATGTGTCAACTGGAACTGGGTTACTATCTGCTGGGGTTGGGGTTAGATTGGGTGAAGCTGGTTCTCTGTCCATCGTAGTAGGGGTACAATCTGCGGGAGTCTGGGTTATGTGTGGTAGGGCTGGTTCTCGTGCATGTAGAACCGGGATTCTATCTCCACCAAGAGGTAGCACTGTTTTATTTGAAGACCGTGTTTTTAATCCGCTATATACTACCATCACCCACTGCGGTTCAAATGGCTGATAAACAAGAAACATAGTTGAATGTACAGACCTTCTATGATAGACAGATGCATAGATAGTGTGGAAAAAGAGGGCACGAAATAGTTCACATGTATATTGTTTAACTAAAAAGGATAGCATGACATAATTTCACATATATGATGTCTATCTAAACTGATAGCATAGCATGACGTAATTCAAAGATATGATGACTAACTAAATAGGATAGCATGAGAGAATTGTATGATGTCTTTAGTAAATAGGTTCACATGACATAATTCACATACATGTTATCTAATTAATCAGGATCGCGTGATATAATTCACATATGTGATTTATATACTAAGCAGAGGGAATTCACATATATGATGTATGAACTAAGAACATGGTGTAGAATATTGTGTATATGATGTCTAAACTATGGAATGCAAGACACCATATGCATGATATGAGCAGTATAACCGTGCCAAGTTAGAGCATACACCTCGGTGGGGGAATAGGACTGGTCATCTGTCTTTGAATCTATCCATATCTGAGGAGCTATCGGGACCCAGCAAGAGATCTGCTTTGACATGTAGCACTTTCTGCTCTAAAGACCTTGTTTTCACTCCAGATTTTTCCATCACCCACTCAAATGGCTGATTCACAGGAAGAGTAGTTGAATGTACGAACATTGTCGACAAATGGAAATGTAATGAAGAAAAGGATTAGTAAGATATCATTCAAATATATGATGCCTGGTTAAAAAATATGGCATTGCATATTTCACATATATTATGGCTAGCTAAAAGAGATGAGATTGCATAATTCAAATATATGAGTTAAAATTAGTTTGAGCTAGTTTGGGCTCAAATAGACCTAAAGTATCCAGACTTGAGGGCTAGTTTGAGCTAGTTGCACGTAACCCACCCAAGAAAAACTATCCCACACAACATGTGCTATTTGGAGCTAGTTCTCCTAGTGCATTTATTGTCAATCTAACCCTGTCATCCAAACACCTCTTTGGCTAGAGTTAGTTTAGGGTTAGTTATGAGCTAGAAACTAACTTTACCTCTAGCTAAGTTAGAGTATCCAAACAGGTCCATAGAAACTAAATAGATGACATTACAGAACACGTCTAAACTAAGAAGATGACACATATGATGTCGAAAGTAGGCACTACAAGGCAACATATGCGTGATATGACCGACATCGTCATGCCAAGTTAGAGAAAACACCTCGGGGGGTAAATAGGAGTGGCCAGCTCCATTTGAATCTTCCTCAAAACAGATATCTTCCTTTGGATTACAATCTAGAAGGGGCAGGGTTTGCCATTGCACTCACCATGGAGCGATGTCTGCATGACATTGTATTGTCGCGCAAAACTCTTCTCTTTTTCTCTACATGTTCATCATGACTGTGTACAATATCTTACATGCATACGAAAAAATATAGTGAGATTATGTAAGGAGAGCATGCAAAAATCTAGAGTGATGGTAACAACAAGTGGATAGATCCAAAAATAATGATAGCAGGCTGATGATAGATTTAATTTAATAAAAAGATAGATGTTGATTTCTTTACTGTTTGTTTCCCACCCAAGATGAACAACATAGGCATACCCAGACCAGATAGTAGACAGAGATACTATTCATTGCTGCCTCGATATGTGCCCCACAAGCATTTTAAAACTAAAGTTTGAACATTAATTTGGACCAGACATGGAGTCTAAGAGGTGAACAGGATGATAAAGGAACAGGTAATACTAAGAAATGCATAACATAATCAGAAACAAAAGAGTGCGACCTCTCTTGTGGACCCGTGTATGCCTCAGGTTCATCTGCTGAGTTGATGATGGTAATGTAGTTGCGGTGGGTGCCGGCGGCAAGGAAGGAGATCTGAGGTGGACAAATACGGTCAGGAGTCATGATGTCTAGTGTGGTGGATTCTTCTATCAATGGAGCAGCTCAGGTGAGGTAGACGACGTCGAACAAAGTTTTCTTCGACACCTATCTGTAACAGGAGTAATTCAATAAGGCCTCCTTTGGCTTGTAGGTTTCTAAAAACGCATGGATAGGAAAAGCACTAGAATAGGATAGGAATGCACATGGGAAACAGAGCATTTGTAAACACAAGATTTCTGTCAACTTGGGTGTTTCGTTCACAGGAATTGGAAGAGCAGAGGAATGCAAAGAAACATGGCTAAATAAAAGTGAAACCATATGAAAGTGTGTACGGTTAGAATGTTATTGTCCAACTAATGCACTTAGTCTTGTTTTCATGCATAGGATTTTGAAAAGTAGGTCCAGGTGGATGTTTTGGTCCATTCCTTTCAACGAAATGCATTGAATAGTAAAGCCCCATAGGAAAATTTCCTATTGCTATGTTTTTCCTTCACTTTTTTCCTTTGAACCAAAATAGCCCTAATGGATTGACATGAATGTAGAGTAATAAGTGACGCGACAAGTGTACAACCTCTTTGGCATAGCCATGTCGACTTGAGCATCATTGGGTTGGTCGCTAAAGAAGTTGCGGCAGAGTTGGTTGTCGGAGGTGTGGAGGAAGATCTGAGGCATCTGTAGACGGCGTCCAGGGTTCTGCTCTGTTGTGATGGATGGTTCCATTGCGGAAGCAGCTCTGGCGAGCTGTAAGACATCAAGGATGAAGCAGTACAAGGAAAACATCATTAATCTCAAGTGATATTCTAATAGCATCTCCAATAGATGATGTAAAATACATGACCAAAAAGTGATAGATGTAAAATTTACATCACCGAAAAACACCTGACTAGAACAGACGAGGTAAAAACTGTTGACTCCGAACTTAACTTAACTGTCAAAACTGAAATTTACTATGGAGTTTGAATGTTACTATTGAAACTAAACGAACTGGTAGCAGAGAGGCACTTCACAAGTAGTTTAGGCCGCTTGAGCACCAGTAGTAGAGAAACACTGATTTAAATCAGCAGGCGATCGACAGGGAACATAGTAGCATATAGTAGCGGAAGCAGCAGCGCCGGGACGAGTGGCGCAAACTAGAGCCGGAGCAACAACTCATGTAGCAGCAGCAACCCTTGTACCAGCATCAGCAGCGCGAGCGAGAGCAAGAGTAGAGCAGCAACACGAGTGAGGGGAAGAGCAAAGCAGTAGTGCGATCGAGTGAGAGACGGAGCAGGAGTAGCAGCAGTGCGAGCGAACAAGAGCCGGAGCAGTAGCAGCAGCGCGAGCAAGCGAGAGCCGGAGCTGTAGTAGTAGTGCGAGCGAGCAAGTGAGAGTCATAGCAGCAGCAGCAGATCCGGCTGGTATGGACACCAGCAGCAAGGAAGCCTCACACTTGGGAGAGCCGCCGTGGAGATGTCAGCGGTGGAGCCTTCTTCGAGGTAGCCACGCCATGGGTGTGCGGGATCGAGAACCGTCGATGCCGGGAGGTCGAGTTAAGGAGAAGGTGCGATGCGATGAGTGTACAACCTCTTTGGTGGCGCCGAGTAGGCATCGGCTTTGTCCGAGGAGTCGGTGAGGATGCTATGGTTCCGGTGGAACAGGCTAAGGCGATGTTGTGGGGATGGATCAGCCATGATAGGCAAGGCAATTGTCAGAGCAGCTCCTTGGAGATGCAGGATGGGGCGGGTGAACTGGCGGGATGACGAGATCGACGACGGATCCTCATCTGGGGAGGTGGATGAGGGATGTCGAGTTGTTGCGGTGGACGAGTCATCGGGGAAGAGGCTCTGGCTGGGCAGCGGTTGGGCGGTGGGCACAGGAGGGAGGGGTTTTGCAGCTGGAGCAAAGAGGTTCTAGCGGCCTGGGATTTCGAATGGCAAAAATGAGGTGATGGAAGGGGGGAACCATGACTTAGGGGCGCGCTTGTCCAGAATGTAGGGGGTGTTACAAAAGTACCCCCATCGATTTGAACTAGAGGCCCTTTCGGCTCAGGGTTATATGGGGGATTTTACGTGTCGGGATTTGGCAGCTTGAGGGAGTTTTCGCGCGCATTGTAAATTCAGGATAGCAAGGCGCGGTTTGTGAAGACGCGAGTTTTGGGAGCATGATATTTGAATTTTCAGGATAACAAGGCATGTGTTGAAATTTAGGGACAAGCCTAACAAGTAGTAATGTATGTACCAAATCAATTTGCACTTCCCTCAACAAGAAAAACAAAAAATAAAACTATTCGAACCACACAAAGAGAGAGTCTTGTTCCGTTTTACTGTACAAATGCTATTGAAAGCATGTTATGTCCAACTAAATTTTTTTGATGGTTGTATAACGCATGTAACCTACTCATATGAACATTTTAGTGCATTCCAAATGTCTATACTACCGCTGCAGTTCAAACTAAATTTGAATTCTTTTTCTATTTGAATAAGAATCTATAATCATGATTGTTGCCAAGTTAAACCATCATTTCTATATTATATTAACCACACACCACATGATTACTATAGAGATAGATATGAACTATGTGTACTATATGAACTTGAATTCAAAATTTTGAATACACTTGATGTTAATTCCAAATAATAGTACATTTGATGTACTAACTAGATCTTCATAATCTATACCATATTTCATACTGTGGCGACCCGACCCGAATGGATCAAGTCTACTGCGCTCGGGTGTCATCCCTGGATCAGTAATGCTGACACCACACAGTACATCGAAGGATTTATAGCAGAGTGGCAATCACACACTTATTACATCGTTGTCTCAAAGAGAACTTATTACAATAAATATGGCTTAAGGCCATCTAATAATGATAACAGCGGAAGACTCGGAAGATAAATGGGTCCATCAACTCCAATGGCATCACTGAGTATAGAACCACGACCTAAACGCACCTTACTCGTCGTCTGAAAAGTCTGCAACATGAGAAGTTGCAGCCCGAAAACGGGTCAGCACATGGAATATGCTGGCAAAGTAACACATAGAGAGTAATGGAATGAAACAGCTATACTATATGCATATATGGCTGGTGGAAAGCTCTATGGTTACAGTTTTTGCGTAAAGCCAGTTTTTTCCTACTGCAAAGGAATAAATTTATTTAACTATCATGGTGGTTGTGAAACATCGAGAATGGTTGACAGCATTCCGATCCCAATTAAGTGAACAATTAAAACCCAACATCATTAATTAGAAGTAACATGTTGAGATTCACATGATATTCAAGTACTAGATACTCAAGATGTCCATGACCAGGGACACGGCTAATCATGATTAGTTTGTACACTCTGCAGAGGTTTGCGCACTTTTCCCCACAAGACACGATCGCCTCCGTTGGATTTCTCGCACTACATGGTGTTTGAGAAATGGATGACCGAGACATAGCCTTTCAGAAGCGCTAGCACCTTACGATCGGGTAGACCGGTGCACCTACATCCCCTACATCTGCTAGTCTACCACTGTAAGAGTTCGCACAACTTAGTCAACTATGCCAGAGCCCATAATGGCTTGTGGCTGCACACGGAAGTTTCTAGTATGAAAGATCTTATGATCCCTTTGAGCCTGAGTGGCGGTCCAAAATAAAACAGGCAAGTCCTGATAGACATCAGGTGCCTCAATCCACCCAGATGTGTGTTTAAGTTGCCACCTTAGATAAACCATTAAAATTATCATCTCACATCTGTCATGGAATATCACTCACCCAATCCACGTCTACTAGCATAGCATGGCATAATAAGCAAACGTAGAAGTAACTCCCAAAGGTTTCATAATAATACAGGTGATAGGTACTACCTCATCTACTTCCCATCCCACAATTTAATTAGATCCTAATCATGCAATGTGAGAGGATTGATCTAATGCAATAAACATGGGTTGTAGAAAAGGTATGATCAAAGTGTTACTTGCCTTGCTGATGATCCGCGAGACCTAGGGTTTCGAAGTAACAGGCGGCGCAATCCGGGTGATCTATCGCAGACAAACAACAAGCACACAATAAGTACTCATCTAATGCACAGGTAAAACTCGAACAAGAGAACGAACCAGATAGTTCAACTTAAGAACTCTGGTTGCAAAGAAAGAACGAACCGAACAAGGAAACGGAAAACAAACGGCGGAAGAAAACAACTCAGTTCTAGCAAGTTGAATCTAGGTCAAATTTTACCGGGGCAAAAACATGTTTAAGTTGATTAGACGGAACGGCGGTTTCAAAACGAAACTCCAGGCGCTTGAATCACCTGATTCCGATAAACGAGCGAGAAGAAAGACTAGAACGAAGATCGGATCTGAGATCGCGATCGCGGAATAAATCCGACGAAAAAGAAAGAGACGAATGGTTAAACGAACGGGCGTCGTTAACCGGGAAAAATTGGTGATCACATTCGTTGGGACGAACGGTCCGATAGAAGAACGAAAACCGATCTAGGGTTTTCGGAAAAGAAACCGAAAAAGAAACGGAAAACCGATCTAGGGTTTCGGAAGAAAACCGAAACAAAAACCAGAAGAAAAGAAAAGAACTGGAACGGTTTCAAAAATAAAAACCGAACCGAGGTGAGGGTAGGGTGGCGCGGCTACCTCGACGAGGCTCCGGCGAAGGGCTCCGGCGGCGGCGGGGTGCAAAGGCGGCGGCGGCGGCTAGGCGGCTGCGGCTAGGCGGCGGCGCTAGGGCGGCGGCGGCTTGGGGCTGCTGCTGCTGCGGCTTGATGTGAGGAGAGGGGGGGGTAGAGGGGTATTTATATTGGTGGGGGGGGGGGGTTTCTTGGGGTAGGGGACAAGAAATAGAGTAGGAATAGGAAAGAAAAAGCGGAAACGGAGTAGGACTAAAGTCCTACTAGCACTCCAAAAGGGGCGGCGGCGGCGGCCTCCTGGCGCCTGGCGCGCGCGGCGCGGGCGATGGCCTGGCCGGCCGGCTGCTGGCTGGGCCTTGGTCCAGGGCGCTGCAAGATTTTTTTTAAACGGTTCCGCGCAGAAAAACAAAAAGAAAACTAAACGAACTCAAAACAAATCTAAAGTAAATTTTCCCCGACTCCTAAAAATGAGTCGAACAAAATGAACTTTACTCCGGACCTAAAATGCAATTTTCGGAAATGCGCATTTTTCCCTATCCAAATGAAATGCAAATAAACTCCGGCAAACCAAAATTTAATTTTTCATTAAATCTTCATTTTTCCTAAATTTGGGAAAGTCATATTATTCCCTCTCTTATATTTTTTTAATATCGGAAAAATAATTGAAGATGAAATAAATAAATCAAATGATCCTCTTTTCAAATTTGAGAAAACTCTCAAATATGAAAGTAACGAAATCTCCAACTCTCTCCGTGGGTCCTTGAGTTGCGTGAAATTTCTAGGATCAACCAAAATGCAAGAAAATATGCTATGCATGATGATCTAGTGCATAACATTCCAAATTGAAAATTTCGGATGTTACAAACCTACCCCCCTTAAGATGAATCGCGCCCTCGAGATTCGGGTTGGCTAGAAAATAGGTGAGGGTGGTCCTTGAGCAAATCTTCTTCTCTCTCCCAGGTGGCTTCATCCTCTGAGTGGTGGTTCCACTGAACCTTGCAAAATTTGATAACCTTGCTGCGAGTAACTCTGCTGGCATAATCGAGAATCTTGACTGGCTTCTCCTCATACGTTAAGTCGTCTTTCAACTGAATGGCTTCGAGTGGCACGGTATCTCTTAGCGGTACCTCCGCCATCTCGGCATGACATTTCTTCAGCTGAGAAACATGGAATACATCATGAACTCCTGACAGTCCCTCTGGTAATTCCAACTTATAAGCGACTTCTCCCATACGTTGCAAGATCTTGTACGGTCCCACGAAACGCGGTGCTAATTTTCCCTTAACTCCAAAGCGCTTAACTCCTCGAAGTGGGGATACTCGAAGATAAACTCTGTCTCCAGTTTCGTAAACTGTCTCCTTGCGTTTAGAGTCTGCGTAGCTCTTCTGCCTGGACTGGGCTACCTTGAGCCTATCGCGAATCAACTTAACTTTCCATTCAGACTCCTTAATCAAATCTGGTCCAAAGAATTGACGGTCTCCAACTTCGTCCCATGGCAACGGTGTCCTGCACCTCCTTCCGTATAAAGCTTCGAAAGGTGCCATCTTCAAACTGGTTTGATAGCTATTGTTGTAGGAAAACTCCGCATATGGCAAGTTATCGTCCCAACTAGATCCATAATCTAGTGCACAAGCTCTCAGCATATCTTCCAAAATCTGATTGACTCTCTCGGTCTGTCCATCTGTCTGCGGATGAAAAGCTATGCTGAACTCTAATCTGGTTCCTAATGTTTCATGCAACTGATTCCAAAACTTTGAGGTAAATTGGGTTCCTCTATCTGATACGATACTCCTCAGAACTTCATGCAAACAAATGATCCTAGTCATGTATATCTTCGCCAACTTAGCACTGGTGTAAGTGGTCTTAACTGGAATAAAATGTGCTACCTTTGTCAAACGATCAACTACTACCCATATCGATTCATAGCCTGCTTTCGTCCTGGGTAGTCCTGTGATAAGCCTATCTTATCCCACTTCCACTCGGGTATCGGCAATGGTTGTAACAATCCTGCTGGCTTCTGATGTTCTGCCTTTACTCTCTGACACATGTCACAAACTGCTACATATGCTGCAATATCCTTCTTCATTCCGGTCCACCAGAATGTTTCCTTTAAATCCAAATACATCTTGGTATTCCCTGGGTGAATCGAATACGGTGAATCATGTGCCTCCTGCAAAATCAGCTTCCTGATCTCCGGGTCATTGGGCACATAAACACGGTCCTCAAACCATAGGGTATCGTGTTCATCCTCACGAAATCCCTTTGCTTTTCCTTCGCTCAATTTCTCTTTTATAGTAGCAATCTCCTTGTCAGATTTCTGGGCTTCTCTGATTTTATCCATCAATGTTGACTGAATCTCCAATGCTGCTACATAGCCTCTCGGAACTATTTCCAAGCATAGCTCACGAAGGTTTTCTGCTAACTCCTTGGGTACTTCTCCCGTCACTAGGGTGTTGACATGGCTCTTACGGCTCAATGCGTCAGCTACTACATTAGCTTTTCCGGGATGGTAATGCAATCTCATGTCATAATCCTTGATGAGCTCCAACCATCTCCTTTTTCTGAGGTTCAACTCCTTCTGCGTGAAAATGTACTTCAAACTCTTGTGATCTGTGTACACCTCACAATGATTTCCAATGAGGAAATGTCTCCACGTTTTCAACGCATGCACTACGGCTGCTAACTCCAAGTCATGCGTGGCATAATTTAACTCATGAGGCTTCAGTTGTCGTGAAGCATACGAAACAACTCTCCCTTCCTGCATAAGCACTGCTCCAAGTCCTCGACGTGAAGCGTCGCAATACACCTCATAATCCTTGGTCTGATCTGGCAAAATCAATACTGGTGAGGTAACCAAGCGTTTCTTCAACTCCTGGAAACTAGCCTCACACTCCTCAGTCCATTTGAACTTAGTATCCTTCTTCAACAACTCCATCATAGGCTTCGCAATCTTTGAGAAATTCTCAATAAATCTCCGGTAGTATCCTGCGAGTCCAAGAAAACTCCGGATCTCTCCAACTATCGTTGGTGATTCCCATTCGGTTACAGTCTCAACCTTAGTGGGGTCAACTGCTATACCTTCTCCGGATATAACGTGTCCGAGGAATCCAACTTCCTTCAACCAAAACTCACATTTGCTGAATTTGGCGTATAACTGATGTTCCCTTAGTTCCTCCAAAACCAAACGCAAATGTTCCTTATGCTCCTCTTCATTCTTTGAATAAACTAGGATGTCATCAATGAACACTACGACGAACTTATCCAAAAACTCCATAAACACTTTGTTCATCAGGTTCATAAAATAGGCAGGTGCGTTAGTCAATCCAAATGACATAACGGTATACTCATACAGTCCATATCTTGTGGTGAATGCTGTCTTAGGTATGTCCTGCTCCCGAATCTTCAATTGATGGTACCCTGATCGCAAATCGATCTTGGAAAATACTTTAGCTCCTTGCAACCGATCAAACAGATCGTTGATCATTGGTAGTGGGTACTTGTTCTTGATGGTTACTTCACTCAATCCCCGATAATCTACAACCATCCTTAATGATCCATCCTTCTTTTCCACTAGAAGTACGGGTGATCCCCAAGGCGAAGAACTTGGGCGAATGTAACCTTTATCCAATAACTCCTTAATCTGATTCTTAATTTCCACCAAATCCTTTGCTGGCATCCGGTATGGTCTCTGTGATATTGGCCCAGTGCCTGGCAATAACTCAATCAAAAACTCAATGTCTCTATCCGGTGGCATGCCTGGCAATTCCTCAGGAAATACATCAGGAAAATCCTTTACCACTGGTACTTCCTCCTGCACAACTCCTGGTAAGGAATTTACTTGTGTCCTGTTTGGCACATGTCGGGATACATACTTGATCCTTCTTCCTTTTGGTGTGGTAAGCAAAATTGTCTTACTGGCGCAATCGATGTTTCCTCCATACATCGACAGCCAATCCATACCAAGAATCACATCCAGACCTTGGGATTCCAGAATAATTAAATCCGTTGGGAAAACATGCCTTCCTATACTTAATGGCACTTGAAAACATCCTTGTCTGGCCATGTACTCTGCTCCTGGCGAGCTTACTAGCATAGGTGTTTTAAGAATCCTAGTGGGCAGGCTATACTTTTCCACAAATCCCCTTGATATGTATGAATGCGATGCACCAGTATCAAAAAGAACGAGTGCGGTAAATGACTTAACCAAAAACTTACCTATTACTGCATCGGGCTGATCTTCAACCTCCTCCACATTAACGTGGTTCACTTGTCCCCTATTGAAAGGGTTCGGCTTCTTCCCAGAGCTTCCATTGCCATTTCCATTCTGGCCTTCAGGACATTCATTTGCATAATGCCCTGGCTTCGAACACTTATAGCAAGTGACGTGGCTCAAGTCCTTTTTGGCTGGGGTGGATGGGGTGGTCCGATTCTGGCCGTTGCTTCCTCCATTCCCATTACCATTCTTGTGGCCATTATGGTTGTGCGAGCTACCTCCTCCATGGGTGTGCTAAAACTGAAATCCCGGTTTAGGGGTAAAACGGGGCTTCTGCTGGGCTCCAGAGTTATACTTCCCCTGTCCATACTTCCTCTTACGGTTCTCAATCTGTTGTTGCTTCCCTTCAATCATGATGGCACGATCTACCAACTCCTGGTAGTTGTTGAAACTCTCCACCATCAACTGCATGCTTAGTTCATCATTCAATCCTTCCAGAAACTTCTCCTGCTTAGCTGCATCCATAGCAACGTCATCTGGGGCATAATGTGCTAACTTGCTAAAGTCGTCAACGTACTGGCCAACTGTCCTTCCTCCTTGGCGTAAGTTGCGAAACTCACGCTTCTTTATGGCCATAGCTCCTGCTGAAACATGGGCAGTGCGGAAAGCTTGCTGAAACTGATCCCATGTGACAGTGTCAACTGGGTAAGTGGCTGTGAAATTCTCCCACCATGCTGCCGCGGGTCCGTCAAGCTGGTGAGCAGCAAACTTCACTTTCTCACCTTCCGTGCATCCTGCAGTGGTCAACTCCCTTCCTATCTTGCGGAGCCAATCGTCTGCTACTATCGGCTCGGTGCTACTAGAAAACACCGGTGGATTTAGCCTAAGGAAACGAGCTAAATGGTCTACAGGTGGTGGTGGTGGTGGGTTGTTGTTGTTGTTCTGCTGGTTCTGGACTAACATCTGCATCAATTGATTCTGTTGCTGGATCAACTGAGTGAGCTCCGGTGGAAATCCATTATCACGTCTCGGAGGCATCTGAGGGTTTAGAAAAGACGAGAATTGAGAATAGAGGGGGTCTAAAGGGAAAACACTACCCATATGCACATGAGGCAAAAGCACACAATTCACTTCAATCAATCAAACAAGGCTTACAAATGGTCTAACTATCGCAAAAGTGCTCGACTATAATGTTTACATGGGGGAAATACTACTACTATATGGTGGTCATCTAGAAATTTGAACCGGTGGAAGACTCCATGATATCTGCTCCAGCTTCGTCTTCAAAGTCGGGTTCACTTGGATCCGAATCGGTGTCGTCGATGATGATGTAGTTGTCCGGACATGCGACATACTCGTCTTCCTCCGTGGATGCTAACTTCCTCTTGAGTTCTTCAATCTCCTGCTTAAGATCGCCATTGTGCCTTGCTAGAGCTACGATCTCGTCCATGTAGTCCTTGCGTGTAGACTTCAGTTCTCCTTCTAGCTCCATGATCCTTACCTTCGCATTCTTCAACTCTATCATATCATTGCACATCTGGTTCTCATGGCGTCGAATGTGCTGGTTTAACTCCTGGATGAAAGATGCAATGGATCTATCCTTCTTGGTGCTGACTAACTCCCATTGTTCATCTCGGCATCCGCAAATCTGGTAGATAGTGTCTTTGAGGTCTTCTTGATAAACTTCTCCAATGCGTCCTATGGTGATATGAGCTGCCATGCTCCTTCCCAGACTCCAGGTTGGTGCATTGAAAACACTATCTATGGGCTTCGTGATTGGCGCGAATGTCCTTCCCGGAACGTGAGCTTGAATCTTCCAGCGCTCCTCTTCAGGCAGAGTGGCGTTGAAGGTTCCCGTGAAGCTTGGTAATCCAATGTTCAGGTACTTGGTGACTTCCTTCAGGTGAAATCCAAATGGTGTGCCTTCATCTGGTTGAGCGTACTTAATCTTCGCGTGTGTCATCCTAAAAGAGTAGAAAAGATGAGGAGTTAGAAAGTGAGAAGAGAATGGTGATCTATGGCTTTAACTTAGTGGTCGTGTCCTACAGTCAGCGTGTGCTCTGATACCATCTCTGTGGCGACCCGACCCGAATGGATCAAGTCTACTGCGCTCGGGTGTCATCCCTGGATCAGTAATGCTGACACCACACAATACATCGAAGGATTTATAGCAGAGTGGCAATCACACACTTATTACATCATTGTCTCAAAGAGAACTTATTACAATAAATATGGCTTAAGGCCATCTAATAATGATAACAGCGGAAGACTCGGAAGATAAATGGGTCCATCAACTCCAACGGCATCACTGAGTATAGAACCACGACCTAAAAGCACCTTACTCATCGTCTGAAAAGTCTGCAACATGAGAAGTTGCAGCCCGAAAATGGGTCAGCACATGGAATATGCTGGCAAAGTAACACATAGAGAGTAATGGAATGAAACAGCTATACTATATGCATATATGGCTGGTGGAAAGCTCTATGGTTACAGTTTTTGCGTAAAGCCAGTTTTTCCCTACTACAAAGGAATAAATTTATTTAACTATCATGGTGGTTGTGAAGCATCGAGAATGGTTTACAGCATTCCGATCCCAATTAAGTGAACAATTAAAACCCAACATCATTAATTAGAAGTAACATGTTGAGATTCACATGATATTCAAGTACGAGATACTCAAGATGTCCATGACCGGGGACACGGCTAATCATGATTAGTTTGTACACTCTGCAGAGGTTTGCGCACTTTTCGCCACAAGACTCGATCGCCTCCGTTGGATTTCTCGCACTACATGGTGTTTGAGAAACGGATGACCGAGACATGGCCTTTCAGAAGCGCTAGCACCTTACGATCGGGTAGACCGGTACACCTACATCCCCTACATCTGCTAGTCTACCACTGTAAGAGTTTGCACAACTTAGTCAACTATGCCAGAGCCCATAATGGCTTGTGGCTGCACACAGAAGTTTCTAGTATGAAAGATCTTATGATCCCTTTGAGCCTGGGTGGCGGTCCAAAATAAAACAGGCATGTCCTGATAGACATCAGGTGCCTCAATCCACCCAGATGTGTGTTTAAGTTGCCACCTTAGATAAACCATTAAAATTATCATCTCACATTTGTCATGGAATATCACTCACCCAATCCACGTCTACTAGTATAGCATGGCATAATAAGCAAACGTAGAAGTAACTCCCAAAGGTTTCATAATAATACAGGTGATAGGTACTACCTCATCTACTTCCCATCCCACAATTTAATTAGACCCTAATCATGCAATGTGAGAGGATTGATCTAATGCAATAAACATGGGTTGTAGAAAAGGTATGACCAAAGTGTTACTTGCCTTGCTGATGATCCGCGAGACCTAGGGTTTCGAAGTAACAGGCGGCGCAATCCGGGTGATCTATCGTAGACAAACAACAAGCACACAATAAGTACTCATCTAATACACAGGTAACACTCGAACAAGAGAACGAACCAGATAGTTCAACTTAAGAACTCTGGTTGCAAAGAAAGAACGAACCGAACAAGGAAACGGAAAACAAACGGCGGAAGAAAACAACTCGGTTCTAGCAAGTTGAATCTAGGTCAAATTTTACCGGGGCAAAAACGTGTTTAAGTTGATTAGACGGAACGGCGGTTTCGACACGAAACTCCAGGCGCTTGAATCACCTGATTCCGATAAACGAGCGAGAAGAAAGACTAGAACGAAGATCGGATCTGAGATAGCGATCGCGGAATAAATCCGACGAAAAAGAAAGAGACGAACGGTTAAACGAACGGGCGTCGTTAACCGGGAAAAATCAGTGATCACGTTCGTTGGGACGAACGGTCCGATAGAAGAACGAAAACCGATCTAGGGTTTTCGGAAAAGAAACCGAAAAAGAAACAGAAAACCGATCTAGGGTTTCAGAAGAAAACCGAAACAAAAACCGGAAGAAAAGAAAAGAACCGAAACGGTTTCAAAAATAAAAACCGAACCGAGGCGAGGGTAGGCTGGCGCGGCTACCTCGACGAGGCTCCGGCGAAGGGCTCCGGCGGTGGCGGGGTGCAAAGGCGGCGGCGGCTAGGCGGCGGCGCCAGGGCGGCGGCGGCTTGGGGCTGCTGCTGCTGCAGCTGTTGTGGCTTGATGTGAGGAGAGGGGGGGGTAGAGGGGTATTTATATTGGTGAGGGGAGGGGGTTTCTTGGGGTAGGGGACAAGAAATAGAGTAGGAATAGGAAAGAAAAAGAGGAAATAGAGTAGGACAAAAGTCCTACTAGGACTCCAAAAGGGGCGGCGGCAGCAGCCTCCTGGCGCCTGGCGCGCGCGGTGCGGGCGATGGCCTGGCCGGCCGGCTGCTGGCTGGGCCTTGGCCCAGGGCGCTGCAAGTTTTTTTTTAAACGGTTCCGCGCAGAAAAACAAAAAGAAAACTAAACGAACTCAAAAAAAATCTAAAGTAAATTTTCCCCGACTCCTAAAAATGAGTCGAACAAAATGAACTTTACTCCGGACCTAAAATGCAATTTTCGAAAACGCGCATTTTTCCCTATCCAAATGAAATGCAAATAAACTCCGGCAAACCAAAATTTGACTTATTCATTAAATCTTCATTTTTCCTTAATTTGGGAAAGTCATATTATTCCCTCTCTTATATTTTTTTAATATCGGAAAAATAATTGAAGATGAAATAAATAAATCAAATGATCCTCTTTTCAAATTTGAGAAAACTCTCAAATATGAAAATAACGAAATCTCCAACTCTCTCCGTGGGTCCTTGAGTTGCGTGAAATTTCTAGGATCAACCAAAATGCAAGAAAATATGCTATGCATGATGATCTAGTGCATAACATTCCAAATTGAAAATTTGGGATGTTACACATACATACACTATGTTTATCACACAAAGTATACTGCCACACCCCCTACATTATGACAAGTATTTAGCCCTGAGCTGCAAAAACCACACATTATCACAGATTCGAATAAGTGTTCTATATATTATATGTAGTATAACATGTTCATAACCACACCATATGTATCACATAATATATATTCATGCATGCGTCAGTTTAAAACACTATGATATCTTCTTCAAATATCTGAATTCACTTTTATAATGAATTATGATCTCTATTTGTCTTTTACACCCACACAATCCTCTTGTCTTTGTAGTTAGCGCTAACTTTCTCTTGTGCATGCACACGCCCGCCTCCCTCTCACCCTCCCTCGGCATTCTCTAGCTCCGTCGCGCACATTCTTCATTTCTCTTTAGGTCGTTCACCCATGGTGTGTGTAGGCCCCCTAGAACCTTCTTTCCAGCACACACCGATCGATATACCTCTCTAGCCAGGTGTGCCTACCACAGACACAAGCTTTCCCTCTTCTCTTCTCACTGTCCATGCCCCCTCTATCTAATACGGTTCCATGCACGTGCACACTCCCGCCCCTCTTTTCATCGATCTCATACTCGCACACTCCTTCCGCCCAAATATAGTAGGCATCTCGCACCACCACCTAGCCGCATACCTCTCTCTCTATCCTTCTCTCCGGGACTTATTTTCTTCTAACACATGCATGCATGTATACCGATCGATCTCCCTACAAATACCTAGGTCGACTATAACTCTTTTCCCCCACGCATCGATCGACGTACCTCACAAGTTATGTCTCCCCCTTTCTCCGACAAAGGACGATTGATCTTCCTATGTAGTAACATCTTCTTACCATAGCAATATCTTCCCCCGTCATCATTCATGCATACATCCTGACCCGTCTCTCACACGCACGTGCACAGACAGGCAGGCATCCCCTCTCTTATTGGTATTGCAGGCATGCCCTCCATTTTTCTAGCAGGCTTCTCCCACCATTTGTTAGAAGCAAATCCACCACCAACCCCTCTGACACTCTAGCCTTGTCTCTCTCCCAACCTTATTCATCTCATACACATATGCATGGATGTCGTTCGATCTCCCTCAATGCATAAGGTAGGCCTTTCTCCTCCTCCACACATATACTAGTCGTTCTACCTCTATAGTCAGGTCTCTCCCCCCCACACACACAAACACACCGATAGTCAGACATTGTCCCCTCTCAAGTTCTAGTAGGCCATCCACCCTATATCTTTGACATGGGCACACACAAATTCAATGGCACTCTTTATCGATCGCGCGCGTGCACGCACACACACTTCAACCCTCTCTTCAATTCTATGGATATCTCACGCCGATGATACCTCCCCTCTCTTCTCGTGGATCCCCCCCTCTATATATGATATATACAGGCCTCTGTTTCATACACAATGCATATGTTATATTTTTTGTTTGAGATATCATCGACACATATTCCCTATCTATCTCTCACGCACCACCCCCAAAAAACACTCACGAACCCACACACTATCTCTCTCTATGTTTGAGATATCATCGACATGTAGGTGGTGTACATACGCGAAGAAAATAGGTACACATACTCACGCTTCGTGCGTAGCCACACCCGCGCGGGTACACGGTGTTGCTCATTTCTATACGACATAGCAGCCCATGTGCTAACTTGAGACGTGTAGTGGTTGTTTACCTGCGGAGGTCGTGTACCATGTGTGCATGACACAAAATTAGACTTGATGCGTTGGCACGTTATTTTTTAAATAAAGTTGTATTGCTCAATGGCACGCACACAGAATATAAAATGATTGTGATGGAGAAAAAAGTATTCTGCTCCACTATATACAACAACAGAGCCTGCTTGCCGGGGTTTGTCTCTCTTCATAGTATCTCACACAAGGCGGTGGTGGCCTCTCTCTCTCTGTCACCATTGGTCACTGATCCGGCCGCATCCCATCCGCCGGTAGAAAGGGAGGATGTGCATCGTTTCTCCGTTTGACGGCACCGAGGCAGCACGTCCCGATCTGCGGTACCCGTCGTTCTCTCTGACCAAGCTCCAGCGCGGCAGGCCTACGCCACTTGCTCGATGCCGCATTATGGGCAGATCCCGCCCGTTGCTGCCTCCTAGTTACATCCCAACGACCCCCAGGTATCTCCTCCGACCTTGCTTCACTGCCCATCTTCCCACATTGCTCCATGTGGAAAATCCTGCATGTGGATCTTCTCTAGTTCTTTGCCCAAAACATAGATCATCCAGCATACTTTCCATCTTGCAATCTCATCCTCACACCTTTTCATACAATCCACCATGCTTCTTTCTTTCCCTTATGACATGGAATATGCTTCTTTTTTGTCGGCATATGTGTTTTCAACCCTTTATTGGGAAGTAATTGTTTCCTTGCTACCTCTTTTTGCAAACAGGGCTATCCATTTCACCTCGTTGCTATTGTGACCTTTTGGTGAACTGCACAAATCACTTTTTTCTTAAGTGTGTTTTGTGCAGTTCCGCCAAAATGTCACATGGGCAATGTTTTTACATTTCTGTGGGACTGCAGAAAGGGATATTGGTTTTGCTATCCTCCTCATCCAACTTCGAGCCTAATCTTCTCCAACGAGTAATTAGTCTTAAAGAGAGATCGCAGAGGTGATAGGCTTCTATTTTTGAGTGTTATGTTTCATCATCTAGTTCCACTATTATTGTAATCACACTGACTGAATATCTTTGCAAATAGGGTTGATCAGCTTGATTTTATTGGAAGCGTGCAAAACAATCAGATTGTGATGTCCTCCATACACCTCTTTCTTGGCTATAGAGTTGCGTCAAACTAGCTGCCAACCAATGAACACTGTGGCTAGGAAATGGAGCCATGCCTACAAACAACATCGATCAATTATACTCCATTTTTCTTTCTTTGTACACCTTCTCACAACTTTGTCTTCAGTTGTGATGTGAATATTGGCGCTGATCTGCGAATCATTGAGATGCATTAGCAGCCATGGTAGTTTCATTTGTATTTGATGGAATGTTGTAATGAGACAATCTTGAGGCAAGAGGACACATGAATCCTAAGTTGAGACCTCTTTTTTTCTACGGGAACCGAAGTTGGAACCTTCATAGCATTACAGTACAATTTCATTATGCTAAAAAATTATGCGTATATATAAACAAATCCTGAAAGATTGATAGCAATGCCAGAAACTATTCAACTTCATTTCGCCGACATGTGGGACATCCTTCATCCGGCTCCACCGGTCATGCACCAATATTGAGTGCACAACTATAGGGGAGATTCAACCCGGTCGCTGTGCCACAGTAATAATGACTAGTGAGTAGTCAAATCAGAGAGCCCCACCTTCGCCACAGTAAGTTGCTCGGACGAAGCAACCATAACTTCACCTTTCCCATAGTAAGTACTACCTCCTTTTCTTATTCTAGAAACCACCACACGCGAATATTGGATGTTAGCAGCACATGATCAAGTGTACTAGCACTACTCAATTCAAAAATCAAAACCAAGCAATGAACTACTAGATGGTGAGTTTTTGCTAGTATCATGTACTCTGTCTGTCGATGTATATGTACGGCCTAAAGCGTTTTTCGAGACTAACTGACATGCAAGTTACTCAAAGCATACCGTCAATTTCGTACGTGAAAGGATCTTAGAATGATATAATTTTCAAATTATATAAAATCTTATCAGTAGTCAAAGGCAACCTCGAGGTATACATTACTAATCTCAACGCATGTATGAAGGGCTAATCGCAACACGTGCATGCATGAGGAGTACTACAGCACTAAACAAGAATGTTTTACATGCATTGGTTAATTATATCTTAATCATGGCACTTAACAATTTAATGCACAAAACAAGAATGGTTGATGGGATTATCAGAAAGCAAAGTGCCTTTTTAGCGTGGATTTTCATCATTCTATGAAGATGCAAAACCAAGTGTTACTACTACACTAAACAAGTTCAAAATGAGAAACTGGACCCACTCACGGCACGGCATGCCTGTCTCGTTTGGTCCATCCGTCAAAGCGCTTCCTATTCTTGGCATAACAATAGAGTACAGTAATTTTTTAGAATGCTCTTGGCATGTCGCTAACCCACCGCACTTCGAGAGATACGAGGAGCGAGAAGCGATACGAGTTGGTGAATTACTAGAGCTAGGTGTCGCATGGAGGCGAAGAAATATGGTGATAGCGTGAGGTGTGCCATGTATGATGTAAACTACACTCGGCTACCATGTTTCAGAGGTCTACTAGATATGGAGAAGATTGGATTGATTTTATATTGCTGAATATATAAAATATACTAAGAGTCCAGAACGCTCCACCATGAGGTTCCTTGCTCCTTCTCGGTCGTCGAAAAGCGTTCTTCTTCATTTTGCTGACACGTGGGACATCTAGCATCCAGGTCCACGGGTCATGCAAGAAAATGGAGTAAGTAGTAGGAGAGACCCACCAACAGTCACAAACGTAGGTGGTGTACGTGCATGAATCACCCGAAAAAAGGAATACGTGCACGAAGAGAAGAGGTGTAGGCACCGACGCGGGTACTCTTTGCCTCTTTCGTACTCACGCAAGGGTACACGGTGAGCTCATTTATGTATGAAGAGGAAGCTCACGTGATAATTTGGCGAGTGTAGTAGTTGTCAGTGGTGGGTCGGGAACCAGGCGTGAACAAATCAAAGTTCGACCATGACGAGGTAGCACGTTATTTATAAATGAAGTTATTATATTCGATGGCACGTACGTAACATTATTTTCTTCAATGTAACGTGAATCGTGCGTGCACTCCATGATGGAGCAAGGGATGGTACTTCCTCTGTCTAGGTGTAGTCATCTTATGAAACCAAATAATCCCAAAACACTTGGACCCGGTGCATTAACTTCCACCTTGTTTCTTGTTTCTTGACATAAATAAAGGAATCAACCAATAAGAGATGTGGGGCGTGTATGACATCAATGACTTAGACTTTCAAACACGAAATGAAGTGGTCAGTTCATTTCATGCAATGCTATTAATTACTACCTCCGTCCTAGTTTATTGGTCCCCTTAGTATTTGTGCAAAATTTTGACCATAGATTTAACTGAAATAATAATAATGCATGTCACCAAAAATTGTATCATTGGATTCATATTTGAACATAGTTTCCAATGATATTGTTTTTTGTTACATGCATTAACATTTTATTAGTTAAATCAAAGGTCAAAACTTGGCGCAAAATGAAAAGGGGACCAATAAACGAGGACAGAGGTAGTAGCAAATAAGCATTAAAATCTCTCGTTTTTCCCTTCGCCTTGGTCATGGTACACAACCTATGATGACACACCTAGATGGAGGGATTAGCCATGGACATGGTTGGGTCTTTTTGGTGAGAGTACTAAATAGTACTACATCTGTGCGGGTTTAAAAGACCCATCGATAGAATCTTTAAGACCAAGGCAAAAGTAACTCTGGGCAGTTACAGAAAGTAATCGGTTCCGCGTACACAGCTGGGTATGGGAAAGAGAGAAAGACCCCTTAAATTTGGCATGCATTGGCTACTTATATTAATTAATACGGTTGCATGCAGCCCTGTCTCTCTCCTCCTTCCATGTACTCTTGACCGTCACACTTGCATGCAGTCCCTTCTTTCTCGGTAAGTTAATTCACCAAATGAGTAAATGCAATGCCAACAGAGCCAAGCGAAAAAGGAGGGTCTAAGTTTCGTTCGGCCTAATAATTCCCAACCACCCTCCATGGCCCTCCATCCTTCGGAGTGTAAATAGTTAAGCCAATGACATGTGGGTCTACCACAAGAGGGCCCATATGTCAGCTAATGGAAGAGAGAGGTGCATAGGCGTATTTACGGAAGCGAACCTTTTGCGGAAGCATGCTCCACTGGCAAACATGATGGTAGTAGAGGGTAAGGCTGATTTAGTAACACCAACACGCTAGCTTGGCTTATTAATATGGAACTGAACCTCTTGCGAAAGCGTGCTCCACTGGCAAACATGATGGCAGTACAGGTAAGGCTGATTTAGTAACACCAACACGCTAGCTTAGGTTATTAATTAATTGTCCCATCTGCTGTTGTGTGTATTGTCACTTCACTGACTAGGTGAATAAGTAGTTCTCTCTGACCGAGATGGGTAATAATGGATCACCAAGAGTTCCTATTTATCCCTATGCCTCTACTCTCATCTTGTCCAACAAAAAGAACCATTGGCCAAGGCACCCGACACCAATTATGTAGGAGTACTACTAGTACTAGTACCTACTCCCTCCTTCCGGTATATATGTAGGTCGATAAAAAATCATCAACCAAGGTAGTAGTAAATGATGAGTGCCCGAAGATTTTTTCTCCAAAAGTAGTATTCAATAATGGGCTCATTTTCCTCAAGAAAATTGCATTTATGAACGTACTAATTGGAATGCATGCGTCCATGCATGAAGAACAAAAGACCAGAATATTTACATGCATCGGTATGTTTTCTCTTAATTCTTGCGTGCAACATTTTAATGAAGCTTGAAATATGAACATGTCAATGGGAGGAGTATAATCCTCGTGCCTGCATGCATCCAACACTCACATGTACGCAAGCACGCACGCATTGATACGTTTCCAACGTATCTAAAATTTTTTATAGTTCCATGTTGTTATATTATCATTCTTGGATGTTTTACAATCATTTTATAGTAACTTTATATCATATTTTGGGACTAACCTATTGACATAGTGCCCAGTGCCAGTTGTTGTTTTTTTGCTGGCTTTATACATTGCAGAAAATCAATACCAAATGGAGTCCAAACGCAGTGAAACTTTTTGGAGAATTTTTCTAGACCATAAGGAACAATTTGGGCCAAAGAAGTACCAGAGGGGTGCCCTGAGGGGGGGCACAACCAACCTGGGTGCGCCTGGGGGCCCAGGCGCGCCCTGGTGGGTTGTGCCCACCTCGGTGGCCTCCTCCACCGCCTCTTCACCCTATAAATACCCAAATATTCCAAAAACCTTAGGGCAGTCGACGAAACACAATTCCAGCCGCCGCAAGTTCCAGAACCACGAGATCTAATCTAGACAACATCATAGAGGGGTTCATCATCCTCATTGGTGCCTCTCCGATGATGCGTGAGTAGTTCATTGTAGACCTACGGGTCCATAGGCAGTAGCTAGATGGCTTCATCTCTCACTTTTCGGTCTCAATGCAATGGTCTCTTGGAGATCTATTTGATGTAACTCTTTTTGCGGTGTGTTTGTTGGGATCCAATGAACTTTGAGTTTATGATCAGATCTATTTTATCCATGAAAGTTATTTGAGTTTTGATCTCTTATGTGCATGATTATTTATAGCCTCGTATTTCTTCTTAAAATCTTTGGTTTAGTTAGGCCGACTAGATCAATTTTTCTTGCCACGGGAAGAGGTGCTTTGTGATGGGTTTGATCGTGCAGTGTTCTTTCCAGTGATAGAAGGGGCAGCAAGACATGTATTGATCCTTTCTATTAAGGATAACAAGATAGGGTTTATTCCTACATGAATAGATCCTGTTTACATCATGTCATCGTTATTATTGCATTACTCCGTTTCTCTGTGAACTTAATACACTAGATGCCTGCTGGATAATAATTGATGTGTGCAGTAATAGTAGTAGATGCAGCTAGGAGTTGGTCTACTAATCTTGGACGTGATGCCTATATATTGATCATTGCCTGGATATCATCATAATTATTTGAGGTTCTATGAATTGCCCAACAGTAATTTGTTTACCCATCGTGTGATATTTCTTGAGAGAAGCCACTAATGAAATCTACGACCCCCGGGTCTATTCTTTATCATATTTGTTTTCCAATCTATTCTTTGACTTCGAGATCTATTTTATTTGATGTTATTTTCAGATATATTATTCTAAAAACCAAAAAATACATTGCTGCACATTTTATTTACATCTTTTATTCCGCGCTTATTCGAGATCTATTTATCCAATCTACCACAATTTTATCCCGTCAACTTAACAACTTCCCACGTTGTTACCCGTAAGAGGGATTGACAACCCCTCGTAAGAGTCGGGTTGCAAGTATTTGTTCTTTGTGTGCAGCTACCCTTTACATAGTGTTGCTTGGTTCTCCTACTGAATAGATACCTTTGTTTCATAACTGAGGGAAATACCTACCATAGATGTGCTGCATCATCCTTTCCTCTTTGGGGAAATACCAATGTAGTTCAAGCGACATCATGCATCCATGCGGCACAGAGCACACGACGCAACACACACACTCATGCTCAAGTGCTCAACCCACTCCCTCTGTCCGTGAAAGACTGTACATATAGAGAATTGCAATTGACCAAGAGGAATGGCACTCCACATCATTTAGAGCAAGTACTCCCTTTGTCTCTTTTCTTTGATCTGTACATCATTTAGAGAAAGTACTAGGATTCTTAAAATGCAGGAATAGGAAAAACAAAGGATTGGAGTGTCATGTCTACTTGAATCCCATAGTATTAGCACTGAGTGTTTGATGCCACAAGAGAAAGAAATGTAGTGAAAAAAATAGTTGGAGCGGATTCTAGATTTCCAATGAAATGTTGTAGTAGTACACGTGATTCCATACTAGTAAAAATTCCTATAGGATTCAATCCTATGAATCAAACGACTAATGTAATAAGGTCCATGGTCAACGCTGCACAGGGCGGACGCGCCCTCTCACTGCGTCCTCCATTGAAGCGGCACGGTGGCCAAGGGCGCCGCCCGCTGCACGCCCGACTGAACGAGCCTCCTCGGTGCAGTAAAAGCCTACATTGAATCCACGTCGAATCCAAGAAAGCTACTCTGCGTGGAAACCGATTATTTTATGTAAATATAATGAAATCCGGCCGTGTTGGCACAAATTTGTTTATGTACAATCTGAGTGCATTGCTCCAGTGGTCATCACATGTGAGCTAACTGATTTGCACCCTTCCGCACTCCATTTTGTCTTGCGTTACTTCGTCTGTCCAGCACGTTGACAAGTTGGCCCCATGCTCATTATGCCAACGTGGTAGTCAATTATTTTGCCAGGGTCAGCTATCACACCCTTCCGGTGCCACATCAACGAATCCACTAGAAACAAGTCTAGACTTGTTCGGTTCAACCGCCTCGCTAGGTGTATGGAGAGGAATTGACCAGTGCAGGGAGGTTCTATAGGTGGGTAGGCGGCAAAAAATAGGGGAAAATGTGGGAAGTAGATAGATGAGGAAGCGAAGCTTCTACATTCGCGGGGGACATAGCATTGGCCATTGGGAAGAAACATGCGTTCATCTGGCTACGCCATGAAGGACATGAAGAGGCATCCTATATCAGCAAAGAACAGTTTCCCTATCTATAGCTCATCTAACAGAACTCGCAAATTAACTGTGCTAAGGCTGGAGTAGTCATCAGATGGGTGACTAGATGGAAGTGGACTCGATAATAACTAATTGGATGGGTCACTGTAAAGGTTTAATTGGATTAATTAACCGTTTACAGTGCTCCGTCCTATTATTTGAACCTCGAGGTCTTTGTTTTTGTAATTTTTGAAAAAAATTTAATACATGTTAATCGAAGGTCTATCGCGTTACTTTTTGATATTTTTTGTATTTTGAACACATGTTAATTGACTTGAAAGAAGGTATATCGCGTTACTTTACGACTTGTTTCCAAAAAAAGTGATATGCCCTCTGTCAACTTATAAGTCAAGTCTGTCAAATTAAACCTCGAGGTACTTGTTCTCAAATTAACCTCTAGGCCTTGCAGGAGTGCTGCAATGGGTCGACGTCAATTGCAAGATGAGCCACCAAGCTAGCAGTGGAGTTGCCAACATGCTCAAAGTGCACGCAACATTGAGTAGAAAGAACCATGCCTAGGAAATAAATGCGTGCTTAGGGAGGCTTTTTGCTCAAAGAGCAAGTACTCTTTCGGTTATACTATAACTAGGTGTCGCACAAGCTATCGGGACGAGGAGCGAGAAGCGACGGGCTGCTGGATATACTACTCCCAATGCATTGGTGCTAAGGTGGGGTGCTAAATGCATTAGAAACATATCAACCACTCTCCCCACTGCATTGGTGCTTAACTTTTGTAGCTAAGCCTCCCTCATTTAATGTTTTAGCACCAAAACACCTTCATCCATTGGTTGATAGTCATTTTGAATAGGTCCACGCGCTTAGCATTGTTTCCTCCTAGGGTCACCATAATGCACTCTCTCCTCTTTAATTGCTCTGCCACATCACTTTTTTGCCTATGTGGCACCCTTAGCATCGGTACACCTTGGAGCACTTGGAAGTTAGGTGTCGCACGGAGGCCAAGTAATATGGTGTAACATCCCAAATTTTCAATTTAGAATGTTATACATTAGGTCATCCTGCATATCATGTTTTATTTTGCTTTTGGTTTTGATCCTAGAAAATCCTAAGCAACTCAAGGACCCATGGAGAGAGTTGGGGATTTCGTTATTTACATATTTGAGTTTTCTCAAATTATGTAAACAGGATCATTTGATTTTATTTATTTTATCATCAATTATTTCTATTACAAAAATATGAGAGAGGGAATAAAATGACTTTCCCAAAATATAGAAATATTGAGGATTTAATAAAAAAATCAAATAAGATTTATTTCGGAGTTTTTCGGTATTTTTATTTGACTTCAGGAAAAATGCGCGTTTTTCAAAGTTGTTGTTTGGGCCCAAATAAATGTTCACTTTTTCGGGCTTGATTTTAGAAACCCGGGAAAATTTATTTCGTGATTTTTGGACTCCGTTTAGTATTACTTTTTATTTTTCTTCCGAGTGGAATTATTTAAAAAAACGCGGAACCGACTATGGGCCGTACTCGGCCAGGACACCGCCGGCCGAGGCCTTTATAAGCCGCCGCCCCGGGGCCCGAGAGAGCCCAGCCGCCCCAGCCGAAACCCTAACCCTAGCCCAGCCGCGGCCGCCGCCGCCGCCAGCCGTCGCCGCCCGCCGCCGTCGCCGGAGCCGCGTGTCACCCGAGGTTCGCCGCCCTCGAAATCCGTGCCGTTTTAAAAAAAAATCTGTTCGTTGTTTTTCTGTTTCGTCGGATTTTCCGCGGTTATTTTCTGATCGCGATTTCTGATCCGATTTTCGTTTTAGTATAACTTTTCGCTCGTTTATCCGAATCAGGCGATTCAAGCGCCTGGAGTTTCGTCTCGAAACCCTGTTTCCGAATAACCAACTTAAACAAGTTTTTGCTACTATAAAATTTGCCTTAGATCTAGATTACTAGAACGAAGTTGTTTTCTTTCGCCGTTTGATTTCTTTTGCTTCGTTCGATTTGATTCTTTTTGCAAACCAGGGTTCTTAAGTTGAACTTTCTAGTTAGATCTTCTATTTGAGTGTTACCTGTGCATTAGATGAGTACTTATTGTATGCTTGTTTGTTTGTCTGCGATAGAATACCCGGAGTGCGACGCCTGTTACTTTGAATCTCTAGGTTTCGCGGATCATCAGCAAGGCAAGTAACACTTTGATCATACCTTTTTCTACAACCCAGTTTTATTGCATTAGATCAATCTTCACACATTGCATGATTAGGATCTAATTAAATTGTGGGATGGGAAGTAGATGAGGTAGTACCTATTACCTGTTTATTATCAAACCTTTGGGAGTTACTTCTACATTTACCTATTAGGCCATGCTATGCTAGTAGATGTGGATTTGGTGAGTGATATCCATGACAGATGTGAGATTGTTAATTAAGGGTTTATCTAAGGTGGCAACCTAACACACATCTGGGTGGATTGAGGCACCTGGGTATCCCAGGACTTGCCTGTTTTTCTTTTGGACCGCCACCCAGGCTCAAAGGGATCATGAGATTATTCATACTAGAAACTTCCGTGTGCAGCCACAAGCCATTATGGGCTCTAGCATAGTTGATTAAGTTGTGCGAACTCTTACAGTGTAAGACTAGCAGATGTAGGGGATGTAGGTGGTACGGTCTACCCGATCGTAAGGTGCTAGCGCTTCTGAAAGACTATGTCTCGGTCATCCGTTTCTCAAACGCCATGTAGTGCGAGAAAATCCAACGGAGGCGATCGAGTCTTGTGGGGAAAAATGCGCAAACCTCTACAGAGGGTATAAACTAATCATGGTTAGCCGTGTCCCCGGTTATGGACAAATATTGAGTATCTAGTACCTGGATTATCATGTGAATCTCAACATGTTACTCTAAAGTTAATTTTGTTGGGTTTAATGATGTTATTTAATTGGGATTGAGAATGCTGTCAACCATTCTCAATGTTTAACAAGCACCATGATAGTAATTAATTTTATTCCTTTGAAGTAGGGAAAAATTGGCTTTATGCAAAAACTGTAACCATAGAGCTTTCCACCAGCCAAATATGCATATAGTATAGCTGTTGCATTCCATTACTCTCTATGTGTTACCTTGCCAGCATATTCCATGTGCTGACCCATTTTCGGGCTGCAACGTTAATGTTGCAGACTTTTCAGACGATGATTGAGGAGTTTTAGGTCGTGGTTCTATACTCAGTGATGCCGTTGGAGTTGATGGACTCACTTATCTTCCAAGCCTTCCGCTGTTATCGTTATTAGATGGCCTTAAGCCATATTTATTGTAATAAGTTCTCTTTTGAGACACTCGATGTAATAAGTGTGTGATTGCTACTCTGCTATAAATCCTCTGAGTACTGTGTGGTGTCAGCATTACTGATCCAGGGATGACACCGGAGCACAGAGATCAGACTGTTTGAGGTCTGGTCACTACAGAGATGGTATGAGAGCACACGCTGACTGTAGGACACGACCACTAAGCCAAAGACCTAGATCACTACTCACTCTCTTCTCTTCTGACTTCTCATCTTTTCTACTCTTTAGGATGGCGGATGCAAGGAACAAGTTCACCCAACCAGATGAGGATACACCCTTTGGACGCCACTTGAAGGAAGTCACTAGATACCTGAACATAGGAATACCAAGCTTCACGGGAACCTACAATGCCACTTTACCTGAAGAAGAGTGCTGGATGATTCAAGTTCAAGTTCCAGGAAGGACGTTCATGCCAGTCATTGAGCCCATAGAGTTTTCTTTTGATGCACCAACTTGGAGTCTAGGAAAAAGTATGGCAGCTCACATCGCCATGGGACGCATTGGAGAAGTCTACCGCAAGGATCTCAAGGATACTATCTACCAGATTTGTGGGCGCCGAGATGAACACTGGGAGATGATCAGCACCAGGAAAGATAGATCAATCGCAGCTTTTATCCAGGAGTTAAACCAGCACATTCGACGACAGGAGAATCAGATGTGCGCCGACATGATAGATCTGAAGAAGGCTAAGACTAGAATCAAGGAACTGGAGGAAGAACTCAAGGCTACACGTGAAGATTATGAAGAAGAAATTGAAGTATTTGTGGAGAAGAATGACGATCTGATCAAGAAGATTGGAATATTTATGGGAGGCCCGACACCAGTAGATGAAGACGAAGAACCCAAGGAGATTAGCCCGGAAGACTACATCATCATTGACAGCACCGACTCGGAACAAGATAGTAGCAATAATGACTATGTTGATGAAGCAGGAGCAGATATCATGGAGTCTACAACCGTAGAATATTTCTAGTAGACCACCTCATCAGTAGTAGTAGTCCACCATGTAAATTTAGTAGTCCGAGCACTTTGCGATAGTTAGATCGATTGTATGCCTTGTTTGATTGAATGAAGTGAATTGTTTGCTTTTGCCTCATGTGCATATGGGTAGTGTTTTCTCTTTAGACCCCCTCTATTCTTATATCTCATCTTTTCTAAACCCTCAGATGCCTCCGAGACGTGACCCCGGATTTGCCTTTCTGCCGGAGCTCACCCAGTTGATCCAGCAGCAGAACACCCAGATGCAATTACTAGTTCAGAATCAGAATCAGGGGAACAACAACAACAACCCACCACCCCCAGCACCACCTGTTGACCACTTAGCCCATTTTCTTAGGCTGAATCCGCCGGTGTTTTCTAGTAGCACCGAGCCGATAGTAGCAGATTATTGGCTCCGCAAGATAGCTAGGGAGTTGACCACAGCAGGATGCACAGATACGGAGAAGGTGAAGTTTGCCGCACATCAGTTAGAAGGACCCGCAGCATCCTGGTGGGAGAATTTCACAGCCACCTTCCCAGTCGACACTGTCACATGGGACCAGTTTCAGCAGGCTTTTCGTATTGCCCATGTTTCAGCAGGAGCAATGGCCATGAAGAAGCGTGAGTTTCGTAACTTGCGCCAAGGAGGACGAACAGTTGGCCAGTATGTGGAGGAGTTTAGTAAGCTAGCACGTTATGCCCCAGATGACGTTGCTACGGATGCAGCTAAGCAGGAGAAATTCCTGGAAGGACTGAATGATGAGTTGAGTATGCAGTTGATGGTAGCCACCTTCAACAACTACCAGGAGTTGGTAGATCGTGCTCTTATGATTGAAGGGAAGCAGCAGCAAATTGAGAACCACAAGAGGAAGTATGGACAAGGAAAGTATAATTCAGGAGCTCAGCAGAAGCCTCGCTTTACCCCTAGACCGGGAGGACATTTTCAGCATACCCATGGAGTAGGTAGATCGCACAATCACAATGGCACCAAGAATGGTAATGGGAATGGAGGAAGCAATGGCCATAACCGCAGCACCCCATCAACCCCAGCCAAGAAGGACTTGAGCCACGTCACTTGCTATAAGTGTTCGAAGCCAGGACATTATGCAAATGAATGTCCTGAAAGCCAAAATGGCAATGGAAGTTCTGGAAAGAAGCCGAACCCTTTCAACAGGGGACAGGTGAACCACGTTAATGTGGAGGAGGTTGAAGCTCAGCCCGATGCAGTAATAGGTAAGTTTTTGGTTAAGTCATTTACTGCACTCGTTCTTTTTGATACTGGTGCATCGCATTCATACATATCAAGGAGATTTGTGGATAAGTATAACCTACCAACCCAAGCCCTTAGGTCACCCATGTTAGTAACCTCGCTAGGAGCAGAGTATGTGGCAAGTCTATGGTGTGATCGGTTACCATTAAGGATTGGTAACTATGTTTTTCCCTCAAACCTAGTAGTATTGGAATCTCAAGGATTGGATGTGATATTAGGCATGGATTGGTTATCAAAGTATGAAGGGAATATTGAGTGTGCTAGTAAGTCAATTTTGCTTACCACACCAGAAGGGAGAAGGATCAAGTATGTATCCCGGCATGTGCCAAAGAGGACACAAGTAAATTCCTTATCAGGAGTTGTGCAGGAGGAAGTACCAGTGGTAAAGGATTTTCCTGATGTATTTCCCGAAGAGTTGCCAGGCATGCCATCGGATAGAGACATTGAGTTTTTGATTGAGCTTTTACCAGGCACTGGGCCAATATCGAAGAGACCATATAGGATGCCAGCAAAAGATTTGGTGGAAATTAAGAAAGCAGATTAAGGAGCTACTGGATAAGGGATATATTCTCCCAAGTTCTTCGCCTTGGGGCTCACCAGTACTTCTAGTGGAGAAGAAGGATGGATTGTTAAGAATGGTTGTTGACTATCGAGGATCGAATGAAGTAACAATCAAGAACAAGTACCCACTACCAATGATCAACGATCTGTTTGATCGATTGCAAGGAGCTAAAGTATTTTCCAAGATCGATTTGCGATCAGGATATCACCAGTTGAAGATTGGAGAACAGGATATCCCGAAGACAGCATTCACCACAAGATATGGACTATATGAGTATACCGTTATGTCATTTGGTTTGACTAACGCGCCTGCCTATTTTATGAACATGATGAACAAAGTGTTTATGGAGTTTTTGGATAAGTTCGTCGTAGTGCTCATTGATGATATCCTGGTTTATTCAAAGAATGAAGAGGAGCATAAGGAGCATTTGCATTTGGTACTTGGCAAGCTCAGAGAACACCAATTATATGCCAAGTTCAGCAAATGTGAGTTTTGGTTGAAGGAAGTAGGATTCCTCGGACACGTAATATCCGGAGAAGGTATAGTAGTAGATCCCACTAAAGTTGAAACCGTGACCAAGTGGGAAGCACCAAAAACAGTTGGAGAGATCCGGATTTTTCTTGGACTCGCAGGATACTACCATAGGTTTATTTAGAATTTCTCAAAGATCGCGAAGCGTATGACGGAGTTGCTGAAGAAGGATACCAAGTTCAAATGGACTGAGGAGTGCGAGGCTAGTTTCCAGGAGTTGAAGAAACGCTTGGTTACCTCACCAGTTTTGATTTTTCCAGATCAGACCAAGGATTATAAGGTATATTGCGACGCTTCACGTCGAGGACTTGGAGCAGTGCTTATGCAGGAAGGGAGAGTTGTTTCGTATGCCTCAAGAAAACTGAAGCCCCACGAATTGAATTATGCCATGCATGATTTGGAGTTAGCACCCGTAGTGCATGCATTGAAGACATGGAGACATTTCCTCATTGGAAATCATTGTGAGGTGTACACAGATCATAAGAGTTTGAAGTACATTTTCACACAGAAGGAGTTGAACCTCAGACAAAGGAGATGGTTGGAGCTCATCAAGGATTATGATATGTGATTGCATTATCATCCCGGGAAGGCTAATGTAGTAGCTGATGCATTAAGCCGCAAGAGCCATGTGAACACGTTAATGACGGGAGAAATACCCAAGGTGTTAGCAGAAAATCTTCGTGAATTATGTTTGGAAATAGTACCGAGAGGCTATGTAGCAGCGTTGGAAATTCAGTCAACCTTGATGGATAGAATCAGAGAAGCTCAGAAAACTGACAAAGAGATTGCCGCTATAAAGGAGAAACTGAGCAAAGGAAAAGCTAAAGGATTTCGTGAGGATGAGCACGACACCCTATGGTTTGAAGACCGTGTTTATGTACCCAATGACCCGGAGATCAGAAAGTTGATTCTGCAAGAGGCACATGATTCACCATATTTGATTCACCCAGGAAATACCAAGATGTATTTGGATTTGAAGGATATTTTCTGGTGGACCGGAATGAAGAAGGATATTGCGGAGTATGTAGCAGTTTGTGACGTATGTCAGAGAGTAAAGGCAGAGCATCAGAAGCCAGCCGGATTGTTGCAACCATTGCCGATACCCGAATGGAAGTGGGATAAGATAGGCATGGATTTTATCACGGGATTACCAAGGACTCGTTCAGGCTATGACTCGATTTGGGTTGTAGTTGATCGATTGACGAAGGTAGCTCATTTCATCCCAGTAAAGACCACTTACACCAGTGCTAAGTTGGCAAAGATATACATGACCAGGATCGTATGTTTGCATGGAGTTCCGAGGAGCATCGTATCAAATAGAGGAACCCAGTTTACCTCAAAGTTCTAGAAGCAGTTGCATGAGACTTTGGGTACTAGGCTAGAATTTAGTACAGCTTTTCATCCGCAGATAGATGGACAGACTGAGAGAGTCAATCAGATTTTGGAGGATATGCTGAGAGCTTGTGCGCTAGATTATGGATCTAGTTGGGACGATAATTTGCCATATGCAGAGTTCTCTTACAATAATAGCTATCAGACCAGTTTGAAGATGGCACCTTTCGAAGCTCTGTACGGAAGGAGGTGCAGGACACCGTTGTCATGGGACGAAGTTGGAGACCGCCAGTTGTTTGGACCAGATCTGATTAAGGAGTCTGAACAGAAGGTGAAGTTGATTCGCAATGGGCTCAAGGTAGCCCAGTCCAGGCAGAAGAGCTACGCAGATTCTAAACGCAAAGAGACAGTTTACGAAGTTGGAGACAGAGCTTATCTTCGAGTATCCCGACTTCGAGGGGTTAAGCGCTTTGGAGTTAAGGGGAAGTTAGCGCCACGATTTGTAGGACCATATCGAGTTTTGGAGCGTATGGGAGAAGTGGCTTACAAGTTGGAATTGCCAGAAGAATTGACAGGAGTTCATGATGTGTTCCACATTTCTCAGTTGAAAAAGTGTCACGCGGAGATGGCTGACATACCTTTGAGAGACACAGTGCCATTGGAAGCAATTTAGTTGGATAACAATTTGACCTATGAGGAGAAACCAGTCAAGATTCTTGAGTTTGCCAGCCGAGTCACTCGCAGCAAGGTTATCAAGTTTTGCAAAGTTCAGTGGAGCCACCACACGGAGGATGAAGCCACCTGGGAGCGAGAGGAAGATTTTCTCAAGGACCACCCTCACCTATTCTCTAGCCAACCCGAATCTCGAGGGCGAGATTCATCTTAAGGGGGGTAGGTTTGTAACATCCCAAATTTTCAATTTGGAATGTTATACATTAGGTCATCCTGCATATCATGTTTTATTTTGCTTTTGGTTTTGATCCTAAAAAATCCTAAGCAACTCAAGGACCCACGGAGAGAGTTGGGGATTTCGTTATTTACATATTTGAGTTTTCTCAAATTATGTAAACAGGATCATTTGATTTTATTTATTTTATCATCAATTATTTCTATTACAAAAATATGAGAGAGGGAATAAAATGACTTTCCCAAAATATAGAAATATTGAGGATTTAATAAAAAATCAAATAAGATTTATTTTGGAGTTTTTCGGTATTTTTATTTGAATTTAGGAAAAATGCGCGTTTTTCAAAGTTGTAGTTTGGGCCCAAATAAATGTTCACTTTTTCGGGCTTGATTTTAGAAACCCGGGAAAATTTATTTCGTGATTTTTGGAGTCCGTTTAGTATTTCTTTTTATTTTTCTTCCGAGCGGAACTATTTAAAAAAAACGCGGAACCGACTATGGGCCATACTCGGCCAGGACACTGCCGGCCGAGGCCTTTATAAGCCGCCGCCCCAGGGCCCGAGAGAGCCCAGCCTCCCCAGCCGAAACCCTAACCCTAGCCCAGCCGCAGCCGCCGCCGCCACCAGCCGTCGCCGCCCGCCGCCGCCGCCGGAGCCGCCCGTCGCCCGAGATTCGCCGCCCTCGAAATCCGTGCCATTTAAAAAAAATTATGTTCGTCGTTTTTCTGTTTCGTCGGATTTTCCGCGGTTATTTTCTGATCGTGATTTCTGATCCGATTTTCATTTTAGTATAACTTTTCGCCCGTTTATCGGAATCAGGCGATTCAAGCGCCTGGAGTTTCGTCTCGAAACCCTCTTTCCGAATAACCAACTTAAACAAGTTTTTGCTACTGTAAAATTTGCCTTAGATCCAGATTACTAGAACGAAGTTGTTTTCTTTCGCCGTTTGATTTCTTTTGCTTCGTTCGTTTTGATTCTTTTTGCAAACCAGGGTTCTTAAGTTGA
The DNA here is from genome assembly GCF_003073215.2 of Triticum urartu. Taxonomy (NCBI): domain Eukaryota; kingdom Viridiplantae; phylum Streptophyta; class Magnoliopsida; order Poales; family Poaceae; genus Triticum; species Triticum urartu. The sequence continues at coordinate 356,646,498 of NC_053025.1, forward strand.
ACTTTCTGGTTAGATCTTCTATTTGAGTTTTACCTGTGCATTAGATGAGTTCTTATTGTATGGTTGTTTGTTTGTCCGCAATAGAATACCCGGAGTGCGCCGCCTGTTACTTTGAATCTCTAGGTTTCGCGGATCATCAGCAAGGCAAGTAACACTTTGATCATACCTTTTTCTACAACCCAGTTTTATTGCATTAGATCAATCTTCACACATTGCATGATTAGGATCTAATTAAATTGTGGGATGGGAAGTAGATGAGGTAGTACCTATTACCTGTTTATTATCAAACCTTTGGGAGTTACTTCTACGTTTACCTATTAGGCCATGCTATGCTAGTAGACGTGGATTGGGTGAGTGATATCCATGACAGATGTGAGATTGTTAATTAAGGGTTTATCTAAGGTGGCAACCTAACACAAATCTGGGTGGATTGAGGCACCTGGGTATCCCAAGACTTGCCTGTTTTTCTTTTGGACCGCCACCCAGGCTCAAAGGGATCATGAGATTATTCATACTAGAAACTTCCGTGTGCAGCCACAAGCCATTATGGGCTCTGGCATAGTTGATTAAGTTGTGCGAACTCTTACAGTGGTAGACTAGAAGATGTAGGGGATGTAGGTGGTACGGTCTACCCGATCGTAAGGTGCTAGTGCTTCTGAAAGACTATGTCTCGGTCATCCGTTTCTCAAACGCCATGTAGTGCGAGAAATCCAACGGAGGCGATCGAGTCTTGTGGGGAAAAGTGCGCAAACCTCTGCAGAGTGTATAAACTAATCATGGTTAGCCGTGTCCCCGGTTATGGACAAATCTTGAGTATCTAGTACCTAGATTATCATGTGAATCTCAACATGTTACTCTAAAGTTAATTTTGTTGGGTTTAATGATGTTATTTAATTGGGATTGAGAATGCTGTCAACCATTCTCAATGTTTAACAACCACCATGATAGTAATTAATTTTATTCCTTTTAAGTAGGGAAAAATTGGCTTTACGCAAAAACTGTAACCATAGAGCTTTCCACCAGCCAAATATGCATATAGTATAGCTGTTGCATTCCATTACTCTCTATGTGTTACCTTGCCAGCATATTCCATGTGCTGACCCGTTTTCGGGCTGCAACGTTAATGTTGCAGACTTTTCATACGACGATTGAGGAGTTTTAGGTCGTGGTTCTATACTCAGTGATGCCGTTGGAGTTGATGGACTCACTTATCTTCCAAGCCTTCCGCTGTTATCGTTATTAGATGGCCTTAAGCCATATTTATTGTAATAAGTTCTCTTTTGAGACACTCGATGTAATAAGTGTGTGATTGCTACTCTGCTATAAATCCTCCGAGTACTGTGTGGTGTCAGCATTACTGATCCAGGGATGACACCGGAGCACAGAGATCAGACTGTTTGAGGTCTGGTCGCTACATATGGTGAATGCATGAGGTGTGCGGTGTATGATGTGTTTCGGACTCTTTCGGTTAAACATGGAGAGATTTGGTTGATTTTATATCGCTGAATATTATAAAATATTATGAGTGCAGATGCTCCACCGCAAGGTTCCTTGCTCTTTCCCGGTCGTCGGGAATCTTTGTTCTTATACTCTTTTGTTTTAGACGTGAGCTTTGTACCTTTTGCCAATACGCGGAACATCTAGCATCAAGGTGGACATGTCATGCAAGAAAATGAAGATAAGCAGTGCATAAGTGAGTGGTGCACTTTGATGGCACGTACTATGCAATATTTTTCTCCTCGATGGCACGTGAATCATGCGTCTAGACGGAGCACGGGATGGTAGCCATGGACATGGTCGTCCCTTTTTGGAGAGAGTACTAAATAACTTTGATGTGTCCCATCAACACGCAGAACAACAAGAAGCTTGTTTACTATGCACTCTCCCTCCCCTACGCGCGCACGATGGCTCGCAGCATGAGGAGAAGCTTTTGCTTACAATTACAAGTGGGCTTTATACAAGTGGTGGATGTGCAACAGTTCATTCGGTGTCAGATTGCCAGAAGTATATACTATAGTATCATCATCATTGTTCGACTTCTAGAAGAGGCGAAGAGCCAAGCGCAATGTCACCTACTCACCTTTTAAGTACTCCCTCGGTCTAGGTGCACCGCAACCTAAGCGTGTAGAGATTGGACTAGGAAAAAATTTGAATTGCAGGAATCCAATCACATCATTTTTTTCTCAACTAAAAACATGTTATTAATTAGAAGCCCTCTTCAAATCCCAATAGTGTGCCACAGAAATTGCATACATTCGGAATAGCAAACACGTTGATGTGGCAGAGAATTAAAGAAGAGAGAGAGAGGGTTAGAGTAACATAGGTAGATACTATATCATGTTAAATGTTATGCTACTTTGTGTCATGCATGGCACTAAATATGATCATCTATGAGTACTACTCTATGCACTAAGGTAGCATCATACACTAATACCATATGCATGATAGTACTACTATATGATACTCCCCACTATGAGTAGCCTTAGAGAAAGTACTCCCTCCGCTTCTTTTGTTTCATTGGTAGGATTCTTAAAACGCAGGAAAAGGAAAAATAAAGGATTGTAGTGGCATGTCCACTTGAATCCCATAGCATTAGCATAGTGTTTGATGCAACAGGAAAAACAAAGGAAGTGGAAAAGAAGTTGAAGTGGATGCTAGATTGCCAATGAACACATGATATCATAGGAAAAATTCCTATAGCATTCTATCCTATGAATCAAATGACCAATGTAGGAAAATTATGAGGGGGTCTCTCCAACAGTGTTCCTCGGCTTGCACCTAGCATCACGGGGGTCGAACTCGGAGTCATCCATCTAGTACATGTGGCATCTCAGATCTGGCCACAAGGTGACATACACCGTCAAGGTTTAAGGATAATGTTTTGCTCAAAGCCAGACGTACACTGTCAAGGTCCAGGGTCAAGGGGGTTAGGGTCTACGCGGCCTCTCACTGCATTATTTATAAATTACTAGCAAGATGCCCATGCATTGCATGGAACATCAAGATGCATTTCTATGAATAGTTTATCTTGTGAGAGAAAAGGATGAACGAGGGAAGGCCTTATTTGCAAATGTGGAGAGGGGTGTGGGTATCTTTTGCAAAATTGCCATAGTTTCCTTCCTATCCGTCAGATATAAATCGGATGACCTATATTGCAGGATGGCAGGCACACCATCATCACCAACTCTATTTTTATAAGAGTAGAGAAGTTATTCTATTAGATGGCACGTACGCAACATTATTTTCTCAATGGCACGTGAATCAGGCACGTGCTCAAGGAGCACGGGATGGTAGCAATGGACATGGTCGGCCCTTTTGGAGAGAGTACTAAATAACTTTGATGTGTTTTGTCAACTCGTAGAACAACGAGAATCTTGCTTACTATGCCCTCTCCCTCACCAACGCGTAATGGCTCGCAACGCGAGGAGAAGCTTTCGCTTACAATTATAAGTGGGCTTAAAACAAGCGGTGGATGTGCTGCAGTTCATTCGGTGTCAGATTGCCAGAAGTATATATACTTTAGTACCATCATCATTATCCAACTTCCGGAAGAGGCAAAAATCCAAGCGCACGATCACCTACTCACAATATAACCGGCCGTGTTTGCATGAATTTTTTAACGTACAATATGAGTGGATTGCTCTAGTGGTCATCACACATGAGACAATCGATTCACACCCTTCTGCGCTCCATTTTGTCTTTGTGTTCCTTCCTCCGTCCAGCGCGCTGACAAGTGGGCCCCATGCTCATGTATGCCAATGTGGTAGTCAATTATTTTGTCAGACTCAGGTATCACACCCTTCCGGTGCCACGTCAATGTATCCACTATAAACAAGACTAGACTTGTTTGGTTCAACCGGCTCGCTAGGTGTTTGGAGAGGAATTGGCCGACGTGAGTGTAACGCCCCAAGACCAGAGCTTCAGACGCCTTCCATGGTTTCCGACTTTCATCATGTGATTTGTTTTGTCTGTTGCATCCATCTTTGCATCATGTGCATTGCATCATGTCATCATGCCATCATGTCATTAATCTTTGCAACTCAAATAAATAAACTGTATGGATCTTCGGTCCATTTAAATCGAGGGATATTCACAATGGTGATTTCTCTTTAGAACATATACTCCCAATATTATTAGGGATCTATAATAAATATTCCATTATTATGGAATCAATCAAAACACATTTGCATCTTTCTCTTTCCACCAATCCCTCATCAAGTGCATCACCCCCATCACTAGGTTCTTTCTTTCAATTCTCACCCATTTATTGTAAGTGGCTTTTCCCTCTTTCATAAAATGTTCAACTTTTCCCTATAAATACTAGACCATGCCAAGACCACCTCCTCCATTTTTCAGGTCTTTTGGAAGAGTTTTGGTCGGGCTAAGGATTTATTCGAGTTTGAGTTATTTTCAAACTTCCATAAAATTGCAGCCTCTAAAAATTGCCAAGGAATTTTATTCAAATACTAGTTAAATCCAGGATCTGAGGGACATTTTTTTATATCTTCCATATTATTGACAAGCCCCGAATTCTTTTCTCTGTGATTCTGTCATATTTAAAAAAACTAAGAGAGAGAGAGAGAGCCCAGCCAGGCCTCTGGCCACATGGGCCTCCCAACCATCCTCGCGGACCATCCTTCCATTCCCTAGGCCCATCTCTCGCAGCCCACCTAAACCCTCTACAACCCTAGCCTGATCGAACCCCCCCTCTCGCCCCCCTGCTCGAACCTCCTTGCAGCGCCGCCAGCCTCCCTGTCTCATCCTCGCAATCCCCTCTCCCTCTCGTCCTCTCCCTTGCACCGCCACCCAGAGAGAGAGAGAGAGAGAGAGAGAGAGAGAGAGAGAGAGAGATGATAAGCGAGACCCCCTGTCATCGTGCGGCCGAGGAGAGGAGCTCCTCGAGCACCGGCCACCCACAGCAGCCTCCTCCCCAGGCATCCCCGCTGCTCCACCGCCCCTCTGCTCCTGCTTCCTCTCCAGGGCTGCTTCGGCAGCAAGCTCGCCAGGACCTCTCCGCCTTCGCGCCAGCAGGAGCCGTCGTCTGACCTCCTTCAACACCGCTGCCTCGCCGGGAGCCACACCGCTCGGCCCCTCCCGCGCGCCTCCCTTTCCAGTGCCAAGACACGACCACACCTTCCGCTGCGCACCTCATCCCATGCCGGCCGTTGCCAGCTACTACCCTACTGCGAACTACCGTACGTCGCAGCTACACCGATACGCGGCTCCACCAGAAACCTCCCGCCTCGCCTGCCTCCTCCTGTCTGCCCTCTCTTCTTGCTGCCGTTCTGCCATCTCCGGCATCTGCTTCGATCGACCGCGACGTCCCCGAGCAGCAGCTTCGCTGCTGTGTCTCTTTGTCATTTCGTGAGCACAAGAATCACTGTCACCAAGTTCATCTACGCTGACCATATGGATCGCCAAGTTCAACTACAATCCGTCAAGACCATCGTGTTGCACGTCAACATGAGCACGACCACGGACGGCTACCTCCAGATGGATTTCGTCAAGTTCCGCTTCAACAAGTGTACCCCTACATGATTGGATTCGCCAAGAACCGCACTGGAACGCCAAGTACAAGGATATGCCAAGTTTCCCCTCCGAACGTGTACGAATACACCCGGTGATGCGACAAGTACCTTTACCGACAACCCCGAACATCTATGAATGTGTGCCACTACCGTCAACGAAGACCCGTGTACGACTACGGCCCGTGTACCACTACTTCCACGATGATATGAGTACAACTACCATTGACATGCATTTCACCAAGTACCACTACCGTCGACCCCGAAGGGCTTGGAGTCATCAAGTACCTCTCCGAACGAATGTGAACGACTACCGTTGCAAGAACAAGATGGTCAAATACCCCCTCGGATCAGCAAGTTCAACTACTGTCGTCGTAAACTGCATCCCGAATGTGAACCACTACTTCCCTCAACGAAATCGAACCGCCTCGAAAATGCACCCTTGGAAGGTATAACCGCCAGAACGACGCCCGTGGACGAATGCATGTGATGTATGAGATGCTCGTGATTGCACCATGTCCGAGTTGTTCTTTGCGAGTTCCGCGTTGCCTTGTCGTCGACATGTGGGAACCCGTTATCCGGTAGCACCCCATCATCTTGCATGACACGCTCCCGTCACATTTTTCCTTTTGCACCGGTATCTCCATGAGCTACCGGAACCGATATGTTGCCGTGGCATCATTTTTGGATTCGTTGCCCTGGCACCCCTTTCGTTTCTGCCACGATGACAAATGCTTAATAATATGCTTGTCAACATTTTCATAAAACTTGCATAAAACATGCACATGTCATCCGCATCATGATAAAAACTTTTAAAATGTTTGAATTGTTGTTGCATTAAATTGTTAATGCACATGAGGATTTATCGAAATTGTTATTTGATGTTGTCGGCCTCATTTAAAATGCCTAGCAGTGTATTTTACTAATGTTTCACCTCTTGCCATGTTAGCCAACATTTAATTTTTTTGAGTACCTAATCGGGAGTGAACTAAATAATTGATGTGGTGTTTCATCAATATGCAATTCGTTGCATATTGAGCTCCACTTAACTTGTAGTTTTGTTTGTGCACTTTGCCATGCCATGCATATTTAAACCGGACATGCATCATACTTGATTGTGCATAATGCCATGTTTATGTGATGGTTGTTCACTTTAACATCCCAAAATTCTAAATTTTGGAATGTTATAATAAATAGATAGATTTGATTGAATGTTTGATTGATTGTGTGAAATTGAGTGAAATTCGAAACCTTTTTGAAAGTTAAATGAGAGGGAATAAAAGGACTTTCCCAAACTTTCAATTTGCATTCGTGATCTCCATGAATTCAAATTCTTTTCACCACGAAACCAAGGAGAGAAGATGACATGACTTCTTCCATTTATTTAAATGACAAGGGGTTTTGAAAATATTTGAATTTCATTTGGAAAATAGTTCCAATTCAGAAACTTTAAGCAACTCAATGATTTTCAAGAGCGAAGATAAAATGACTTCTTCAAAACTTATGAAATATGAGTTGGGATTTCAAAGAAACTCAAATTTAAAATCCATTTGAAATAATTATTTTTCAATTTGGGTTATTTGAGTTTTATTCAAATTATTTTTCTCCAAAAACAAAATACATGGAAAATAGGGTAACATGATTCCCTACAATAGAAAATTGGAGAAAATTTTATTTGAAATCATTTTGGTATTTTTAAAATGATTTTTATTGGATTTTATTAGACCAGTAGCACTCTTTGAATTTTCTGAATTTGTGTGGATTTTATTTGAAGTTATAAAAATGTTCACGTCATACAAAATCTTTTTCTGAAAATATTGATATATTATATGCCTATATAATATTAGTATTTATTTTGTTTTTATTTTTTTTTGTTTGCATTAAAAAATGTTTAAAAAAAACTCCTGGACCGACCGGACCGGGCCGTCCCAGCTAGCCAGGCCACGGCCCAGCCGGCCCGACGCCGCGCCTCGCCCGTCTTCCAGCTCGGGACAGAGTCCCGAGCGAGCACGCATCACCGCCGCCGTGCTTCGCCCTGCCTCCTCTGCCCCCTCCAGCACGCCACCGCGCCGCCCCTCTCCTCCTATAAATAGCGCGCAGCCGCCCCGCGCCGCTCACCCTTCGCCTCGCCCCACCTCGCAGCTCGCGCCGCCGCCACCGCAGATCGCCGCCGCCGCCCACGCCCGATCCGAGCCGCCACCGCCGCTCTGCGCCGCCGCAGCCGCGCCTCGCCTAGCCCCTCGCCGCCCCGTGTAGCTGCTGCCTCCGCCGCCCCGCACCGCTCCCCGCCGACCCTGCACCGCACGCCGGAGACCGCGCCTTGCCAGAGTCCGTTCGTCGCCGCCGCCGGTTTTATTTGGTGAACCGGTAAAACCCGCACAAAAACCCGATCCGGTTTTCTTCGGTTTTCATCTTAGGCCGGGTTTTCCTTTTTAGTTAGATCTAATTAGAAAACGTTCGCTGGTTAGGTCTTTACAGTGAACGAATTCGTTATTTTTGTTTCTATAGCGAGCATTCGTTAGATAGTCTTTTTCTTTTCTTTTAATTTTCGGTCAGGGACTCGTTTGTGAATATTTTATTTACAGATTGGCCCCTGTTTTTCAAACGATCACTACTTTTTGCTCGTTTGTCCAAATCCAACGAAACTAATGCCCACTTCTTCGTTACGATCTCCTCTATCCAGTAATCCAACTCAAACAAGTTTTTGAAAAGTTTAAAATTTGAATTAGATCAGATTTGAATTCAAACTTCGTTTGATCATAACTTGAGTTTCGTAGCTCCGTTTGAGTTGATTCTTTTTGCAAATCGAAGGTCTTGACCTAAACTTTCTGATAAGGCCAAATTCACATAATTTTGGTACTGTTATAAATTGTTTTATGTTGCAAGAGTTATTTGCTTGGTTTTGAAGTTTTCCAAATCGTCTTCTTCGATCTTTTTGATCTTTTGAGTGGTTGCTTATGTGTGGTTACTATTGCTTGCTTACGATAGATTGACCGGAGTGTGACGAGTAGACCTATCAAGAGTTATGAGTGTGAATCATCTTCATCAACATTGCAGGAAAGTTCACACTATGATCATATTCCTTTCATACCCAGTTTTTATGCATTAGTTTCACCCTCAAACATTGCATGAGTAGGATTGATAACATGTGGGTATTGGGAAGTAGTTGATGAGGTAGGAACCTATTGCCCTGCACTCAAACCTTGGGAGTTACTATTACGTTATGCTTATATTGCCATGCTATGCTCGTAGACGTGGATTGGGTTTGAGAGTATTCATGAAAGATGTGAGATGGTTAATTAATGGTTTACTTAAGGTGGCAACTCTAACACACATCTGGGTGGATTGTGGCACTTGGGTATTCCAGCGATTGCCTGTCTAGGCACCTGGGTATTCCAGGATTGCCTTTTTTTATGGACCGCCACCCAGGCTCAAAGGGATCATGAGATTATTCATGCTAGAAACTTCCATGTGCAGCCACAAGCTATTATGGGCTCTAGCATAGTTGATTAAGTTGTGCGAACTCTTACAGTTGTAGACTAGCAGATGTAGGGGAAAGTAGGTGTAACGGTCTACCCGATCGTAAGGTGCTAGCGCTTCTGAAAGACTACGTCTCGGTCATCTGTTTCTCAAACACCATGTAGTGCGAGAAACCAAACAGAGGCGATCGAGTCTTGTGGGAAAAGTGTGCAAACCGCTGCAGAGTGTATAAACTAATCATGATTAGCCGTGTCCCCGGTTATGGACATCTTGAGTATCTAGTACTTGGATTATCATGTGAATCTCATCATGTTACTTTAAATTAAGTTGTTGGGTTTAATGATGTTACTTAATTGGGATTGAGAATGCTTTCAACCATTCTCAATGTTCAACAACCACCATGATAGTTAAATAAAATTTATTCCTTCTCAGTAGGGAAAAATTGGCTTTTTGCAAAAAGATTATAACCATAGAGCCTTTCCACCAGCCAAATATGCATGTAGTGATAGCCTTAAATCATCATTATCCTCTGGTGTGAATTTGCCAGTACATTCAATGTACTGACCCTTTGTGCCTGCAACGTCTCATGTTGCGGGATATCTTGCGATGAGTAAGTGATACGTTAGGGTTATGATCTCCACGCTCAACTTTGCCGTTGGTGTTGATGGGAATCCACAACCTTGTTACTTCCGCTATTTTGGATTGAGGTAATAGTATTTTACGTTACTTATACATGTGATTTACCTCTGTTATAAATCCTCAAGTACTATGTGTGTCAGCATACCGATCCAGGGATGACACTTAAGCACAGAGACTTGATCCATTCGGGTTGGGTCGCTACAAGATGGTATCAGAGCACATGTTGACTGTAGGACGTGACCCTAGAAACTGGCAAGCCCATAGGAAAGATTTTTCTCTAAAAATTTACTTTTCAAAAATATCTTTTACCTCTCTTCTCTTCTGAGCTTATTCAAATATCCCCTTTTAGTGAGACCATATGCCCTTTTCCCTTTTAACCACACGAAGATTCGACTGATGAAACCACTCCAAGAAGTACAAGATATCGGATTAATAAGACCACTTCGGAATGAAGAGTATTTTCCGTGCATCTGAATAATGGAAACTACAACGGTTGAAGACCGAAGACAAGTAGAATTTGAAGGCCCTGTAGAATTTTCCAGATCTGTATGATCTAGGAAGGCTACCCTTATGGAACTTGGCAGACTATGGAAGTTGTCAATACCCGAGATCAAGGTGTATCGAAGAAAGACTGAAACAAGGAGCATGAGAACTCGAAGTTTTGTCAAAGAAAACCCTAAGGCAGGAGATATCAACTATGAAATGATAGCTCATGGGAATGACAAGAGCAGAAACACGGTTATCCATGATGTCATCGCCCGCTGATGCTATTGTCACCGTGCTCAGTTAAGGATGCATTTCTTCAGAATGGATTTGATGGAAGAAGGCTGATGGAGCACCTATTAGTAAGATGAAGTTTTAACCTTAGCCGGTGTATCACCAGGATCTGGAGTAGTACATCAAGAAGTTTAAGGTGGAGCTCCATGAAGCCGTATTAGACAAGGAAGCATTTCATGAAGAACTCGGGAACCAAAAGCTGAAAGTAGCCAAGCTGGAGGAGCAAAACCTCGAGATACCGGAGATTCGTCATGAACTGAAGGACAGTAGGACCATGGTTCATGTGAAGGATGTTGAAACCAGAAGTTTGGAACACAACTCCGGAATATTAAAGGACGTCACGAGAGACTTCGCGTAAACAGAGTTGATCTGGAAAAAGAACTTGAGAAAGACAAGCATGATCGAAAGAAGCCATTGGAGGCATGAACAAGACTTGTAGAGCTTGATGACTTTGAAGATTTATTGACCTTTAGAAGACCAAACCCCAGTTATATCCCTATGTTAGATGCGACCAATTGTGAGCTGTCATTTGTTTGATGTTTTTCCGACAGCCACAATAAAAATCTGTCTTTTTAAAACTATTGTTTGTATTGTGTGGATCCCTCTCCCTCTCTCTTATCTCACCCCAAACCCTTGGAACCAAAAGAGGATGAATGGAGATGAACTCATGTTTCCCTGGACTGATAAGTCAATTGGAGATGGACCAATGGATTCAGAACATGGAGGATCACATGAAGAATAACCCTATAGTCGGAAAGGATATGACCCAGCATGCTCTTCAGTGCTTTGAAAGAGGTGTTGCTACTTGGTGGAGGATGTACCAAACCATCAATGGATGGCAAGGAGTAACCCCTTGGAAAGAATTTAAGTTGACGCTGCCAAAGTCTCGGCTTGTGTCCCAAAATTTGAAGCCTTATGGAAAGGATATGAAGAAACCTTGTGCATGCAAGATTTGTGGAGAAATAGGACACACCCATAAAGAACACAAGGATGAATGCCCTAATTGTGAAGGAAGTCACCTAGTTGAAGAATGCCCAACTACGCAGATTACTTGTTTCTTGTGTGAAGGGACTACCCACTATCCTGCTCAGTGTCAAATTTACCCCATGGTACAACGAACCATCCAGCAGAAGAAAGAAGTAATGAAAGGAGCCCTCATGGAAATTTTAGAAGAAGCTGTGATGAGGGAAGAGATGGAGGACACACCTAAAGAAGACCCGAGTAAACCCTGCACTAAGTCTTGCTATTCATGTGGAGAAGAAGGACACATCTCCCAAAATTGTTTGAATGGGGATCTAGTAGAATTCCCGACAAAGGAAGTAGAATATGACCCACAGGAAATAGAAGCCCTGATTGGAATGGATAAGTCCAGGAAGAGAAACCGGTTGGAGTCCAAGAGGGACCTGAGTCATATCACCTGTTACAGGTGCAAGGAGTCAGGACACTACCTCAAAAGTTGCCCAAAAAGGAAACCTCGATACTTGTCAGAAGTAATATGTTTTAGTTGTAATGGAGCAGGGCACTTTGCCAGAGAATGCCCCAAGGAGAAGGAAACTTATGCTAGATAGTTGAGTTGGCAACAAAAGAAATGGAGTAGTAGAAGTGAGAACATTTTCTTTTATATTGAGGTGTTGAGTTGAGACATGTAATGGAGGAGCGAGAGATGGTAATCATTTGAGAATGAATAAAGTTACCATTGTTGGTACTGATATAGATTTTATGAGTTGTTACTCTATGAAGAAGGATTTTGACCATTTTTGAGGATATGAGAAATGTGGTCTATGGAAGATTTGTGCATTTTAAGGGTGGTAGTACCCCGTAAGAACCCTTGACTCTTGGAAAAGATAAGGATACTCCACTGAGTGGATTTCGGACAAAATGAATACGAGTTTTGTCTCGATATGTGTGATACCCCAAGAGTGTGTGGGATGAAGTTGGAGACCGTCGGTTGTTTGGACCAAATGTGATCAAGGAGTCAGAAGAGAATGTTAAGTTTATTTGAGATAGATTGAAGGTAGCTCAGTCCAGGCAGAAGAGTTATGTAGACTCAAAAACTCAAGGAGGTAGTCTATGAAATTGGAGACAAAGCATGTCTTCGTGTGCCCCCTCTGCGAGGGGTTAAACGATTTGGATTTAAGGGACAGTTAGCCCCAAGATTTGTAGGACCATACCGAGTTTTGGAGCATATGCGAGAAGTGTCCAACAAGTTGGAGTCACCCGAAGGACTGTCAGGAGTTCATGATGTGTTTCCCATTTCCCAGTTGAAGAAGTGCCATGCAGAGATGGCCAATATTCCCCTGTAAGGACGCTTGACCCTGGAAAGGATAATGATGTTCCACGAACTGGAATATGGACTTCATAAGTATAAGTTTTATCTCGGTATGAGGGATATCCCACGAGGATGAATAGATAAATTACTATTGGATATAAAGGAGGTATGATGTTGGAAATATGGATCAATGGAAACTCCATGATGAGTCTGAGTAATCACGTCTTAGTTTGGTACAAATAGAAGGAAGGGAGACAGTACAATTGGATGGATTTAAGAATGCTAGGAAGCTGGATGTGGGAATAATGATCAGTTCCCGATGATCAGTTCAAGGACTACAAGTGATGACATGGGCCATAACCCACAGGCCCTAGGACCTGCCAAGAAGCAAGCACATTCTTGCTGAAGGAAAAACCCTGGAAGAAGAAGTTACGTTTAACGACAGACGATATTATAGGAGTTTACTCAAAACCTGAGAGTTGTGAAGAAACGATAGATGTTTGTTTGGCTTGCAAAATCAATGGATTCATCCGAACTTGGTTCGTCGACAAGAGAAATTCTGCAATGCTTGTGAGGATGCCCGAGTGTTAGAATGCGAGATTCACTAAACCATGTACAAGGTAATGATTTGGGTGCGGGATGGATTGATCACCATACTGACTTACTCTTGTTATTCGCCTTGCTATATGGGATGGTAAATCTGAGTGACTTACCCATAGTAGAGCGACGACGATCGAAACCTTGTTTAAGCCTTAGAATGGTATAGGTATTTTTCCCTTGTACAAGGCAGTTTTTGCCAACTGTAGATTATACGGTGAGGATCAACCAGACCCATTTCGTGCAGGAGAAACCCTAAATTGTTAGCCACCATGAGATATCGATAGTTATTTAGTATTGGCACCAGACCCGTTAGCTAAGGACACACAATCTCGGAATAACCTTACCAAAAGGAAAGGACAGGAGAATTGAGGAAAAGGTTATGCCACTACCGGAAGAGCTCAGAGAAGGAATTTTCTCGAGGATCTGAGAAGACCGCCACTGTCAAGAATAAGGGTGGAGTATATGAGTTTTATGGAACCATAACCATGCTTCTAAGGGTGGTAGCACCCCAGACCCCTTGTGATGATCGATGGATTTTGAGAAGACCCCAAACCTAACCTATTTCTTTCTAGCCTCTTCGAATCTCGAGGACGAGATTCATTTTAAGGGTGGTAGGCTTGTAACATCCCAAAATTCTAAATTTTGGAATGTTATAATAAATAGATAGATTTGATTGAATGTTTCATTGATTGTGTGAAATTGAGTGAAATTTGAAACCTTTTTGAAAGTTAAACGAGAGGGAATAAAAGGACTTTCCCAAACTTCCATTTTGCATTCGTGATCTCCGTGAATTCAAATTCTTTTCACCACGAAGCCCTAGAGTGAAGATGACATGACTTCTTCCATTTATTTAAATGACAAGGGGTGTTGAAAATATTTGAATTTCATTTGGAAAATAGTTCCAATTCAGAAACTTTAAGCAATTCAATGATTTTCAAGAGCGAAGATAAAATTACTTCTTCAAAACTTATGAAATATGAGTTGGGAGTTCAAAGAAACTCAAATTTAAAATCTATTTGAAATAATTATTTTTCAATTTGGGTTATTTGAGTTTTATTCAAATTATTTTTCTCCAAAAACAAAATACATGGAAAATAGGGTAACATGATTCCCTACAATAGAAAATTGGAGAAAAATTTATTTGAAATCATTTTGGTATTTTTAAAATGACTTTTATTGGATTTTATTAGACCAGTAGCACTCTTTGAATTATATAAATTTGTGTGGATTTTATTTGAAGTTATAAAAATGTTCACGTCGTAGAAAATCTTTTTCTGAAAATTTTGATATATTATATGCCTATATAATATTAGTATTTATTTTGTTTTTATTATTTTTGTTTGTTTGCGTTAAAAAAATGTTTTAAAAAAAACTCCTGGACCGACCGGAGCGGGTCGGCCCAGCTAGCCAGGCCACGGCCTAGCCGGCCCGACGCCGCGCCTCGCCCGTCTTCCAGCTCGGGACAGAGTCCCGAGCGAGCATGCATCCCCGCCGCCGTGCTTCGCCCTGCCTCCTCTGCCCCTCCCGCATGCCACCGCGCCGCCCCTCCCCTCCTATAAATAGCGCGCTGCCGCCCCGCGCCGCCCCCCTTCGCCTCGCCCCGCCTCGCAGCTCGCGCCGCCGCCGCCGCCCGCGCCCGATGCGAGCCGCCACCGCCGCTCTGCGCCGCCGCAGCCGCGCCTCGCCTAGCCCCTCGCCGCCCCGCGTAGCTGCTGCCTCCGCCGCCCCGCGCCGCTCCCCGCCGACCCTGCACCGCTCGCCGGAGACCGCGCCCCGCCAGAGTCCGTTCGTCGCCGCCGCCGGTTTTATTTGGCGAACCGGTAAAACCCGCACAAAAACCCAATCCGGTTTTCTTCGGTTTTCATCTGAGGCCGGTTTTTCCTTTTTAGTTAGATCTAATTAGAAAACGTTCGCTGGTTAGGTCTTCACAACGAACGAATTCCTTATTTTTGTTTCCGTAGCGAACATTCGTTAGATAGTCTTTTTCTTTTCTTTTAATTTTCGGTCAGGGACTCGTTTTTGAATATTTTATTTATAGATTGGCCCCTGTTTTCAAACGATCACTACTTTTTGCTCGTTTGTCCAAATCCAACGAAACCAACGCCCACTTCTTCGTTACGATCTCCTCTATCCAGTAATCCAATCAAACTGTTTTTGACAAGTTTAAAATTTGATTTAGATCAGATTTGAGTTCAAACTTCGTTTGATCATAACTTGAGTTTCGTAGCTCCGTTTGAGTTGATTCTTTTTGCAAATCGAAGCTCTTGACCTAAACTTTCTGATAAGGCCAAATTCACATAATTTTGGTACTGTTAGAAATTATTTATGTTGCAAGAGTTTTTGGCTTGGTTTTGAAGTTTTCCGAATCGTCTTCTTCGATCTTTCTGATCTTTTGAGTGGTTGCTTATGTGTGGTTACTATTGCTTGCTTACGATAGATTGACCGGAGTGTGACAAGTAGACCTATCAAGAGTTATGAGTGCGAATCATCTTCATCAACATTGCAGGCAAGTTCATAATTTGATCATATTCCTTTCATACCCAGTTTTTATGCATTAGTTTCAGCCTCAAACATTGCATGAGTAGGATTGATAACATGTGGGCATTGGGAAGTAGTTGATGAGGTAGGAACCTATTGCCCTGCATTCAAACCTTGGGAGTTACTATTACGTTATGCTTATATTTCCATGCTATGCTCGTAGACGTGGATTGGGTTTGAGGGTATTCATGATAGATGTGAGATGGTTAATTAATGGTTTACATAAGGTGGCAACTTTAACACACATATGGGTGGATTGAGGCACCTGGGTATTCCAGCGATTGCCTGTCTAGGCACCTGGGTATTCCAGGATTGCCTGTTTTTTGATGGACCGCCACCCAGGCTCAAAGGGATCATGAGATTATTCATGCTAGATACTTCCGTGTGCAGCCACAAGCTATTATGGGCACTAGCATAGTTGATTAAGTTGTGCGAACTCTTATAGTGGTAGACTAGCAAATGTAGGGGAAAGTAGGTGTAACGGTCTACCCGATCGTAAGGTGCTAGCGCTTCCGAAAGACTATGTCTCGGTCATCCGTTTCTCAAACACCATGTAGTGCGAGAAACCAAACGGAGGCGATCGAGTCTTGTGGGGAAAAGTGCGCAAACCTCTGCAGAGTGTATAAACTAATCATGATTAGCCGTGTCCCCGGTTATGGGCATCTTGAGTATCTAGTACTTGGATTATCATGTGAATCTCATCATGTTACTTTAAATTAAGTTGTTGGGTTTAATGATGTTACTTAATTAGGATTGAGAATGCTGTCGACCATTCTCAATGTTCAACAACCAGCATGATAGTTAAATAAAATTTATTCCTTTGCAGTAGGGAAAAATTGGTTTTTCGCAAAAACATTATAACCATAGAGCCTTTCCACCAGCCAAATATGCATGTAGTGATAGCCTTAAATCATCATTATCCTCTGGTGTGAATTTGCCAGTACATTCAATGTACTGACCCTTTGTGGCTGCAACGTCTCATGTTGCAGGATATCTTGCGACGAGTAAGTGATACGTTAGGGTTACAATCTCTACACTCAACTTTGCCGTTGGTGTTGATGGGAATCCACAACCTTGTTACTTCCGCTATTTTGGATTGAGGTAATAGTATTTTACGTTACTTATACATGTGATTTACCTCTGTTATAAATCCTCGAGTACTGTGTGTGTCAGCATACCGATCCAGGGATGACACTTAAGCACAGAGACTTGATCCATTTGGGTCGGGTCGCTACATTCACCATGTTGTTTGCTCCTTTCTGGTGTTGCTTCTTCTTGTTAGTTCCAGTAACATCGCGTTTGTGATGATCTATTCGACTACGTCCGTTTGTCTTCTTCATGACTCGTTCTTCTTCCTTGCGGGATCTCAGGCAAGATGACCATACCCTCAAAATCACTTCTATCTTTGCTTGCTAGTTGTTCACTCTATCGTTATGTCGCGCTACCTACCACTTGTTATATCATGCCCCCCTATTGCCATGTCAAGCTTCTAACCCACCGTCCTAGCACACTGTTGTTTGCCTATGTTACCGCTTTTGATCAGTCCCTCTTATAGCTTTGCTAGTTGCAGGTGAAGTTGAAGATTGTTCCATGTTGGAACATGGATTTGATGGGATATCATTATTATACCTTATTTACTTTAATGCACCTATATACTTAGTAAAGGGTGGAAGGCTCGGCCTTATGCCTGGTGTTTTGTTCCACTCTTGCCGCCCTAGTTTCCGTCATACCGGTGTTATGTTCCTTGATTTTGTGTTCCTTACGCGGTTGGGTGTTATGGGAACCCCTTGACAGTTCGCTTTGAATAAAACTCCTCCACCAAGGCCCAACCTTGGTTTTAACATTTGCCACATAAGCCTTTTTCCCTTGGGTTCTGCAGACTCAAGGGTAATCTTTATTTTAAACCCCCGGGCAAGTGCTCCTCGGAGTGTTGGTCCAAACTAGGCGATGTCCGGCGCCCCCTGGGCAACCAGGGTCTATCCCAACCCGACGTCTTGCCCATCCGGTGTGCCCTGAGAACGAGATACGTGCGACTCCTATCGGGATTTGTCGGCACATCAGGCAGCTTTGTTGGTCTTGTTTTACAATTGTCGAAATTTCTTGTAACCAGGATTCCGAGACTGACTGGGTCTTCCCGGGAGAAGCAATATCCTTCGTTGACCGTGAGAGCTTGTGATGGACTAAGTTGGGACACCCCTGCAGGGTATAAACTTTCAAGAGCCGTGCTCGGGGTTATGTGGCATATGGGAATTTGTTAATATCCGGTTGTAGAGAACTTGACACTTAACTTAATTAAAATGCATCAACCGCGTGTGTAGCCGTGATGGTCCCTTTCCGACGGAGTCCGGGAAGTGAACACGGTCTTGCATTATACTTGAACGTAAGTAGCTTCAGGATCACTTCTTGATCACTTCTAGCTTCTCCACCGTTGCCTTGCTTCTCTTCTCGCTCTTATTTGCGTATGTTAGCCACCATATATGCTAGTGCTTGCTGCAGCTCCACCTCACTACCCTTTTCCTACCCATAAGCTTAAATAGTCTTAATCTCGCGGGTGTGAGATTTCCGAGTCCTCGTGACTCACAAATACTTCCAAACAGTTGCAGGTGTCGATGATACCAGTGCAGATGAGGCAACCGAGCTCAAGTGGGAGCTCGAGGAAGATCTTGATCGTTGTTTCGTTTTGTTTCCTTTTGATCAGTAGTGGAGCCTAGTTGGGACGATCGGGGATCTAGCATTTGTGGTTGTCTTCTTTTATTTTGGTTCCGTAGTCGTACCTTTGATTGTACTCTGGATGATGTATGTTTAACTTGTATTTGTGTGAAGTGGCGATTGTAAGCCAACTCTTTATCCCTTTCTTATTCAGTACATGGGATGTGCGAAGATTACCCCTCTTGCGACAAGCCTACCATGCGGCTATACCTCTAAGTCATGCCCCGACACATGGGTGATATAGCCGCATTGTGGGTGTCACAAGTTGGTAATCGGAGCCATCCCTGACTTAGGAGTCCCCTGCTTGATCTAATCACTGACGTTGTTGAGTCTAGAACAAAATGTTTTGAGTCTTAGGATTATATATATATATCGGAGAGTAGGATTCTTTTTACTCCTCAGTCCCTTCGTCGCTCCGTTGAGGCCTCCTGACGTAGAAGTTTTGACTTTTCTCTCCTCAAATTTCACGAATTTTTTTTAGGATCATGCTGGTATCTTGGAATCGTTCCGATAGTCTTGTGACGAGAAGATTGTTCTTGGTGCCTCCTGACATTTAGGGGTTGTGGCAGTGTCCCGGGGAATTGAGCTCCGAGGTGTTGTCGTCATAATTTTATTGTTGCAGTTCTGGAATACCTGAGTTTCGCCGACATCAAAAATCTCTTTTATGTAGTTGTCGGTGAGATAACCTCGACGCCACCCAGTACTGGGGCGGGAGTTCGGGAGTATTGCCATAACTTGTATAACGGATGCTTTTTGAAGGATGGATACAACTGGATGTTGGAATTGTTAGTTTGGGTGAGATATTATGCTTCCCGTGTATCCCCAACACCTGATTGCATAACCAGAAAGTTTCGGGAGTTTTATAAGTGGGAATTCAAGTATATCGTAGGATATCTTTCCAACATACACATGATACGATATGGGGTCTATCATATGTTTGTTTTCGGCTTATTTTCCAAGCCAATCCTTTGTTTTGTTTTGGTTTGTGGTATTCGAGTTGCTTCAATGTCAAGTGTTGATTCCATACCATTACAAAGCGGTGTTCTCATATTTCTATGTGAATACTAATCCTTCTTGATCATCAAGTTTGTCATGTCAATTCTTTCCAACCGGTGCGCTTCTCTTCGAGATGATCCCATCATTCTCCCCATTCGCATGATAAATTCTAAGTCTTCTCAACGGTGTTTGTTTCATCCGTGCCAAGTTGTCTTTGTTTTTCCCGCCCTCCCACCCTTTTCCTTCAAGGACTCAGATTTCCTAATTCAAGTATCCATCTTATTGATGGGAAGCCTCTCCATTCTTTTCTGCCAATGTTCTTATCTGATGATTCTCAAGAAGATTCTAATGGAGCTTCAAGTTCATCATTCTTCATTATTTTTCTTCTCCGGTGAATTCTATTCAAGCTTTGTCGGTCATATCATTTCCTCGTTTCAAATGTTTTATCATGCCGGTGCACCTCTTAATCATCCACTTCTCGTTATTCAATTGTTCCGGAGTGCTGAAGATATCTCAGAAGATTCACGGTTACATTCTCGATCCGTTCAAGTTATTTCGAGGTTGTTATCTCATTCAGGCCATTTAATTCAACCGGCGCATTCTCTCTTTTAAATCGTTAAACGGTGTTTCTTTGAGTGGGCCCTAACCCATAGGTCTTTTCCCAGGATCTTACATGACTCTTCTAGTTTTCTGGAGTTACTCTCAAATTCTTCTCCAAGTTTGACGTAAGAATGAATTATCATCAGTCATATGCATTTCTCCAAGATCAGTCAAATTCTTTTCATTGTTGGCTCAACCTCTTCGCTTTTGATTCCCCCTGAGTGTCTAAACAATTCTTGATGGTGTTTCTCATCATCATTCTCGGATTTGAAGACCGAAGAAGAGTTTCTCTTCAATCATATCTGTTCTCTTGAAGTTTCATGGTTCTAGCTTGATGCCATCCTCTCATAATTATTTCCGATTGTAAGAATTCTTTTCACCCATCCAGAGCAATTCAGCAGTCTTTTCAGTTTGATTCCCCGGAGCCCATCATCTCAGAAGTATTCATTCCAGCTTTCAATTCTCATTCTCAAATTCTACCGGTCGGTGCATCGCTCAAATATCCTCTAATCAGTTCATGATCTCTTCGTTCTCAGGTATCAAATCCCCTCAAGTATCTTCTTTCGTTTTTCTAATTCTTCCTGGTGATTTGTGCCTTTACTACTTTCATTTTCAATTCTTATGGTGGTTCATTCAACAGTTCTATTCCTTGGTTATCATATCAATTCATTTGTTTTTCAAATCCTAACGGTGGTTCGTTGAAGACTTTTGTCAAGTTTGCGCTAAATCTATCTTAATCCTTCCTACGAGAATAAGTAGTATGCCAAAACCGTTTTCTTGTCATCAATTTAAATTGGTGAAGGATACGCATAACTTAATTCTTATTCTTGCTTCATCCAAGTGATTGATTCATTCTTCTGGGGTTTGTTCACGATGAGTAAATTCTCGGTTCAAGTGCTTCATACTCTCCCTAAGTTCCAAGATCTCTCAATTATATCACCATGATGATTCATCTAAATCATTGCAAGGATTCACCTTGTGTTTTCAACTTCTCTTTCCTTTCTTTTGATCATCCTTTTGTTACCAGAATTCTTCGTGGAGGCTCTACATGGTGGTTCGTCAAGGATTCTTTTCATTCTGCAATTGTTCTTCAAGATTTCTCTTGAAGTTAAGATTCGCCAAGCTATACTCTAAAAATAAACATGGTGTTCAACACATAACTTATTTGAGGAGTTCAAGCACTCTTCATCTTGCATCCGAAGTGCAATTCTTCCTACATTATCTTTGAGATGGTGTTATGACACTCTTGACAATTTCCCTTTGTGTGTCATGATCCGCAAGTTGTCAAGAATGAGATAGTTAAACCCATCAATTTCTTCGAGCACGAGCTCTTCTCAATCCATCATTCTCTTCGTTGGAGTTATCTTGGGTTATATTTCACCTAAAGCTTCCCCTAAGGTTTGTTGCTATTTACGGTGCTCATAAATGACCCAAGTTCTTCATTTATCCTGTCGGTGAAATAAGTTTCTCGTCTGCTTGTTCATATAAATCCAATCCACTATTTTTCGTTAGTGGCAGAATTTCACCTCAAGTATTTGAGATGTTTTCCATAAGCCCACAACAAGCTTACTCTTTTCCTTGTTGGATTTCCAACAACTCCATTCGACCCTTCTCCTAAAGATGCTTTTCCAAGCTCATTTGAGGTAGAAGATGTGGTCTTCTACCCCGTTCTTTTGATTCCATTCTTACATTTGTTCCGGAGGCATTGTGATGTTGCTCTCTTCGACCCATCATCTTGTTTTGTCAAGATCATGTTCAATTCCTTCCATTTACAGTCGGAGTGCTGTCCAAATTATATCATTCTTATTCCTTCTCTATCTTGTTTCAACCGGAGTGTTGTCGTAATTGATTTTTCTCATTCCTTGTACATCTTGTTTCAACCGGAGTGCTTGCATGTACTTCTTGTCCATTGCAACCCTTTTCTTATGTCTTTCAACCTACACGGTTCCCGTAATGTTCCTTGTTCCTCTTTTCAAACGGAGTGTTTTCAACTTTGTTCATCTTAGTCATTTTCTTTCATTCAATTTGTTCAACCTCTCAAGGTTCGTGGTTTCACTTGTTTGTCGAAGAAGCAATTTTGTTTCACATCTTCCTCTTCCGTTTCTCCCCGGTGCCATCCTAGATCTCATGTTGAGATCCTCTTATAGTGGTGGACTGTTGTAACGCCCCAAGACCGGAGCTTGAGATGCCTTCCATGGTTTCCGAGTTTCGTCATGTGATTTGTTTTGTTCGTTGCATCCATCTTTGCATCATGTGCACTGCATCATGTCATCATGCCATCATGTCATTAATCTTTGCAACTTAAATAAATAAACTGTATGGATTTTCGGTCCTTTTAAATCGAGGGATATTCACAATGGTGATTTCTCTTTAGAACATATACTCCCAATATTATTAGGGAGCTATAATAAATATTCCATTCTTATGGAATCAACCAAAACACACTAGCATCTTTCTCTTGCCACCAATCCCTCATCAAGTGCATCACCCCCATCGCTAGTTTCTTTCTTTCAATTCTCACCCATTTATGGCAAGTGGCTTTCTCCTCTTTCATAAAATGTTCAACTTTTCCCTATAAATACTAGACGATGGCAAGACCACCTCCTCCATTTTGCAGGTCTTTTGGAAGTGTTTTGGTCGGGCTAAGGATTTATTCGAGTTTGAGTTATTTTCAAACTTGCATAAAATTGTAGCCTCTTAAATTTTCCAAGGTATTTGATTCAAATACTAGTTAAATCCAAGATCCCAGGGAATTTTTTATATCTTCCATATTATTGCCAACCCCCGAATTCTTTTCTCTTTGATCCTGTCATTTTTTAAAAAATACTAAGAGAGAGAGAGAGCCCAGCCAGGCCTCTGGCCACCTGGGCCTCCCAACCATCCTCGCGGCCCATCCTTCCTATCCCTAGGCCCAGCTAAACCCTCTACAACCCTAGCCCGATCGAAACCCCCTCTTGCTCCCCTGCTCGGACCTCCTTCCAGCGCCGCCAGCCTCCCCTGTCTCATCCTCCCGATCCCCTCTCCCTCTTGTCCTCTCCCTTGCACCGCCACCCAGAGAGAGAGAGAAAGAGTGAGGAGCGAGACCCCCTGTCGTCGTGCGGACGAGGAGAGGAGGTCCTCTAGCACCGGCCGACCACAGCAGCCTCCTCCCCTCACGTCCCTGCTGCTCCGCCGCCCCTCTGCTCTAGCTTCCTCTCCAGGGCCGCTTCATCAGCAAGCTAGCCAGGACCTCTCCGCCTTGGCGCCAGCAGGAGCCGCCATCCGACCTCCTCCAACGCCGCTTCCTCGCCGGGAGCCGCACCGCTCGGCCCCTCCCGCGCGCCTCCCTTTGCAGTGCCAAGCCGCTACCATGCCTTCCGCTATGCACCTCGTCCCATGCCTGCCGTTGCCAGTTGCTACTCTACTGCGAACTACTATCCGTCGCAGCTACGCCGATACGCAGTGCCACCAGCAACCTCCCGCCTCGCCTGCCTCCTCCCGTCAGCCTTCTCTGCTTGCTGCCGTTCTGCCATCTCCGTCCTCTGCTTCGACCGACCACGACGTCCCCGAGCACTAGCTTCGCTGTTGTGTCTCTTTGTCGTTTCGTGAGCATAAGAATCACTGTCGCCAAGTTCATCTACAATGACCATACGGGCCGCCAAGTTCAACTACGATCCGTCAAGACCATCGTGTTGCACGTCAACATGAACACGACCACGGACGGCTACCTCCAGATGGATTTCGTCAAGTTCCGCTTCAACAAGTGTACCCCTACATGATTGGATTCGCCAAGTACCGCACCGGAACGCCAAGTACATGGATATGCCAAGTTTCCCCTTCGAACGTGTACGAATACGCCCGGTGATGCGACATGTACCTCTATCGACGACCCCGAACATCTAAGAAAAACGTGTACCACTACTGTCGCCGAAGACCTATGTACGACTACGGCCCGTGTACCACTTCTTCCACGATGATATGAGTACAACTACCGTTGACATGCATTTCACCAAGTACAACTACCGTCAACCCCGAAGGGCTTGGAGTCATCAAGTACCTCTCTGAATGAACGTGAACGACTACCGTTGCAAGAACAAGACGGTCAAATACCCCCTCGGATCAGCAAGTTCAACTATCGTCGTCGTAAACTGCTTCCCGAACGTGAACCACTACTTCCCTCAACGAACTCGAACCGCCTCATAAATGCACCCTTGGAAGGTATAACCGCCGGAACGACGCCCGTGGATGAATGCATGTGATGTATGAGATGCTCGTGGTTGCACCGTTTCCGAGTTGTTCTTTGCGAGTTCCGCGTTGCCTTGTCGTCGACATGTGGGAACCCGGTATCTGGGAGAACCCCATCATCTTGCGTGACACACTCCCATCACATTTTTTCTTTTGCACCGGTATCTCCATGATCTACCGGAACCGATGTATGTCGTGGCATCATTTTTGGATTCGTTGTCGTGGCACCCCTTTCGTTTCCGCCACAATGACAAATGCTTCATAATATGCTTGTCAACATTTTCATAAAACTTGCATAAAAACTTGCACATGGCAGCCTCATCATGATAACAACTTTTAAAATGTTTAAATTGTTGTCGCATTAAATTGCTAATGCACATGAGTATTTACGGAATTTTTGTTTGATGTTGCCGGCCTCAGTTAAAATGCCTAGCTATGTATTTTACTCATGTTTCACCTCTTGCCATGTTAACCAACATTTAATTTAGTTGAGTACATAATCGGGAGTGAACTAAATAATTGATGTGGTGTTTCGTCAATATGCAACTCGTTGCATATTGAGATGCACTTAACTTGTAGTTTTGTCTGTGCACTTTGCCATGCCATGAATATTTAAACCGGACATGCATCATAGTTGATTGTGCATCATGCCATGTTTATGTGATGGTTGGTCACCATGTTGTTTGCAAATTTTCGGTGTTGCTTCTTCTTGTTAGTTCCGGTAACGTCGCGTTTGTGAGGATCCATTCGACTATTTCCGTTTGTCTTCTTCATGGACTTGTTCTTCTTCCTTGTGGGATCTCAGGCAAGATTACCATATCCTCGAAATCACTTCTATCTTTGCTTGCTATTTGTTCGCTCTATCGTTATGTCGCGCTACCTACCACTTGTTATATCATGCCTCTCATATTGCCATTTCAAGCCTCTAACCCACCGTCCTAGCAAATCCTTGTTTGGCTATGTTACCGCTTTTGCTCAGCCCCTCTTATAGTGTTGCTAGTTGCAGGTGAAGTTGAAGTTTGTTCCATGTTGGAACATGGATTTGATGGGATATCATTATTATATCTCATTTACTTTAATGCATCTATATACTTGGTAAAGGGTGGAAGGCTCGGCCTTATGCCTGGTGTTTTGTTCCACTCTTGCCGCCCTAGTTTCCGTCATACCAGTGTTATGTTCCTTGATTTTGTGTTCCTTACGCGGTTGGGTGTTGTGGGAACCCCTTGACAGTTCGCTTTGAATAAAACTCCTCCAGCAAGGCCCAACCTTGGTTTTAATATTTCCCACCTAAGCCTTTTTCCCTTGGGTTCTGCAGACTCAAGGGTCATCTTTATTTTAAACCCCCGGGCCAGTGGTCCTCCGAGTGTTGGTCCAAACTGGGCGATGTCCGGCGCCCCCTGGACAACCAGGGTCTATGCCAACACGACGTCTTACCCATCCGGTGTGCCCTGAGAACGAGATACGTGTGACTCCTATCGGGATTTGTTGGCACATCGGGTGGCTTTGCTGGTCTTGTTTTACCATTGTCGAAATGTTTTGTAACCGGGATTCCGAGATTGATCGGGTCTTCCCGGGAGAAGGAATATCCTTCGTTGACCGTGAGAGCTTGTGATGGGCTAAGTTGGGACACCCCTGCAGGGTATAAACTTTCGAGAGTCGTGCCCGCGGTTATGTGGCAGATATGAATTTGTTAATATCCGGTTGTAGAGAACTTGACACATAACTTAATTAAAATGCATCAACCGCGTGTGTAGCCGTGATGGTCTATTTCCGGCGAAGTCCGGGAAGTGAACATGGTCTTGTGTTATACTTGAACGTAAGTAGCTTCAGGATCACTTCTTGATCACTTCTAGCTTCTCGACCGTTGCGTTGCTTCTCTTCTCGCTCTTATTTGCGTATGTTAGCCACCATATATGCTAGTGCTTGCTGCAGCTCCACCTCACTACCCTTTTCCTACCCATAAGCTTAAATAGTCTGGATCTCGCGGGTGTGAGATTGCTGAGTCCTCGTGACTCAGAGATACTTCCAAAAAGTTGCAGGTGCCGATGATACGAGTGCAGATGACGCAACCGAGCTCAAGTGGGAGATCGAGGAAGATCTTGATCGTTGTTTCGTTTCATTTCCTTTTGATTAGTAGTGGAGCCCATTTGGAACGATCGAGGATCTAGCATTTGGGGTTGTCTTCTTTTATTTTGGTTCCGTAGTCGGACATTTGATTGTACTCTGGATGATGTATGTTTAACTTGTATTTGTGTGAAGTGGCGATTGTAAGCCAACTCTTTATCCCTTTCTTATTCAGTACATGGGATGTGTGAAGATTACCCCCCTTGCGACAAGCCTACCATGCGGCTATGCCTCTAAGTCATGCCCCGACACATGGGAGATATATCCGCATTGTGGGTGTTACAGCGAGGCAGTTCTATAGGTGGGCAGGCAGCAAAAAAGGGAAAAACACGTGAACCAGCTAGACGAGAGAGGGAAGCTTCTACATTTGTGGGGGACGTGGCATTAACTATTGGGCGGCAATAGGCGGACATCCGGGTATGCAATAAGGGATGCAAACAGGCATCCTACAACAGCAAGGACCATCTTCCCTACCGATAGCTCATATAACAGAACTCCCAAGTTA
This sequence comes from Triticum urartu, assembly GCF_003073215.2. NCBI lineage: Eukaryota > Viridiplantae > Streptophyta > Magnoliopsida > Poales > Poaceae > Triticum > Triticum urartu. Next base: position 356,673,484 of record NC_053025.1, read on the forward strand.
CTTGTGTTGAGACTAGAGTAGTCATCATATGGGTCACCAGATGGATCACCAGATGGGAAGTGGCCTCGATGTTAAATTAACTGATTTGATGGATCACTGTAAACATTTAACTGCTCTAAGTGTATAGTGCTCCTTCCTATTAGTCGAATTAACCTCGAGGTCCTTGTTTTGTTATTTTTGTCATTTTTTGTTTTTTGAACACATGTTAACTGGGTTGAAGAAGGTCTTTCGCATTACTTTTTGATATTTTTTGAACACATGTTGATTGGCTTGATTGAAGGTCTATCCCGTTACTTTATGACATGTTTCCAAAACAAGGACCTCGAGGTCAATTGATCTAATAGGACGGAGCACTATATACATTCAAGGCATTTGAATGCATATAGTGCTCCATCCTATTAGTAGAATTAGCCTCGATGTCCTTGTTTTGTAATTGTTGACATTTTTTGTTTTCTAAACAAAGTTAATTGGGTTGAAGAAGGTCTATCACGTTACTTTTTGATAATTTTGTAGTCTGAACACATGTTGATTGGCTTGAATGAAGGTCTATCCTCTTACTTTACAACATGTTCCCAAAACAAGGACCTTGAGGTTAATTCAACTAATAGGACGGAGCACTATATACATTCAAGGCAATTAAATGTTTTCCAAAAAAGTGATATGATTTCTGTCAACTAATAAGTCATGTATGTCAAATTAACTTCTGTGAACTTGTTCTCAAATTGACCTTAGGGCCTTGCAGGAGTGCTGCAATGTGTCAGTGTCAATTGCAAGAGGAGCCATTTTTCAACAGATGTGAATTGAAGGTCTATCGCGTTACTTTACAACATGTTTCCAAAAAAGTGATATGAGTTTTGTCAACTTATAAGTCTTGTATGTCAAATTAACCTCTATGTACTCATTCTCAAATTAACCTATCGGCCTTGCAAGATTGATGCAATGCATCAGCGTCAATTGCAGGATGATCCAGCAAGCTAGTAGTGGACTTGCTAACATGCTCAAAGTGCACGCAACATTGAGTAGTAAGAAGCATGCCCAGGAAATTAATGCGGGCTTAGGGAGGCCCTTTGCTCAAAGAGCAATTATAATAAGGTACAGTCAGCAGGCTATAAGGTCGAGGTGCGAGAAGAAATCCAGGCTGCTGGATATACTATAACTAGGTGTTCCCCGGAGGCCGAGGAATATGGTGAATGCGTGAGGTGGGCCATGTATGATGTGTTTCAGTGTTGCACGTCAATTATCATATAGAAACATTACCTAATTAAAATACACATGCCAAACCTATAGATTTTTTCCCCAAAGATATAGAGATGTTGTTACACCTTATTACACTTTCTTTATTATTTATTTGCAGGTAACATTACAACCAACTTACAAAAATAATGGTAATTAGTTTTACGTGTTTGTAATGGTATTATCATTGGACTGCCATGTAGGATAAATGATGAGGTGGAAGAGAGAGACCATAAGAAAATGCATGTCTTCTCTTTGATTAATAGATGATCTCTTACCAACAATATGTCTCACCAAATATTTAGAAATATCGCGCTATCAAAGATAAGTCCAAAACTAACCCACTACAACATATTTTAATTAAACTGTTCATTTTAATTATCATTGGACTGTGCATTTTTTTTACCGGTAGAAAAGAATGTTCAATGTGACTAATTAGCTTCATGCTGGTTTTGACTACTTTAATTTAAAAAGGAACCACATGTTTTCTTTGGTAACACAAAATTAGTAACTAAATGAGGATTGGCCACCATGTCCTGCCACGTACATAAGTGCAGCAAGCAAGATTTATCCACGTACAGGGCAGGCTTGTACTCCCTATAAGAGTGTTTAGATCACTAAAGGAGTGATCTAGATTATTTTATGGAGGGATTACTTCTTAGATAAAAGTAAAGAAAAGAAATAGGGATGCTGACTGCGACAGCATGTGAAGTTGTTAACCCACATGTTGCATGAGCACGTGCCATGCAAGTCTCCACGGCTTCGCATGAATGTTCGGGATGGTTCACCAGATAGCGCGGTAGTTTCTGCATTGCAGCAGGATGTGCAAGGTGGCAACAATCTGAGTGCTAAAGAGTTGATCCAATGGTTGGTTTTGTTTGGATTTTCCAACTATTGACCATTGGATAGAGTAAATCAATGGCATACATTCAAAGTTATTCTCACACTATAGAATGGTATAGGAATGTGGAGAGATTTGGTTGATTTTATATCACTGAATAATATAAAATATTATGAGTGCAGATGCTCCATCGCAAGGTTCCTTGCTCCGTCTCGGTTGTAGAGGATCTTTGTTCTTCCACTCTTTTTTTATGTGAGCTTTGTTCATCCTTTTGCCAACACACGGGACATCAAAGTGCAGTCCGTAAGTGAGTCATGCACTTTGATGGAACCTACTACACAATATTTTTTCTCCTCGATGGCACGTGAATTGTTCACGTACTCAATGACGTAGCATGGGATTGTAGCCATGGACATGGTCGGACCTTTTTGGAGAGAGTAATAAATAACTTTGATGTGTCCCGTCAACTCCCAGAACGACGTGAAGATTTCTTACTATGCCCTCTCCCATGCCCACGCGCGCGCGGTGGATCGTAGAACGAGGAGAAGCTATTGCTTACAATTATAAGTGGGCTTTATACAAGCGGTGGACGTGCATCACTTCCCACACATATGACACTAGCCACTATGAAGGTAGTAACATAAACTAGTACTAACATATGCATGTTACTAGTCTAAGTTTCCCTCCACTGCGTCTGCCATTAAAGCGGCACGCCGGCCAAGGGTGCCTCCCACTGCACTCCCAGCTATATCCACCTCCTCGCCACATTCAAGCACCTACATTTAAACCCGCATGCAATGCCAGAAACCCACTATAGCCACAGGTCCATTCAGGAGAAGGATGCCGGCCAAGCTCCTCATTCCATCATTTTCTCCACTCTTTCGATGGCATCCAACGAGCAGGAAGAGCAGTTCTCCGGCATAAAAGTTGTCTGGTGGCCCGCCGAGCCTGGCAGTTACGAGCGAGGCAGCTCGCTGCTCCACCTACCTCGCCTAGCCCGACGGAGCCAGTTGCCTCCCTAAGCCAGCGTGTGGTCCCGCAGCTGGCCGCTCCAATCCAGCTCGAGGAAGAGTACCGAGTTGCTCCACGCCGGCTTGTCGGGGAGCACGGCGGCACGGGCATCGTCGTTGCCCTGGATGCCACAGTGTCATACAATGCCTCTAGTGCTTGCGACTGTGCCATCCGCCATCGACGCGCGCGTAGCCGCGCCATGCAGGCAGAGAAAGAAGCCACCGCGGATGTCGACGAGGTGACGCGGCTACGCGGATGTCCATGAGGTGACGGCATGCATGTCCCTGCCCGCCGCCATCATCAAGAAGAAGTAGAACATGGGAGGCCTCCGCCGATTGTATCCCATGAAGGCCAACACCGAGCCAATGCTAGCGAAAACAGTCGGTGTCTTGCATGATTCTTCTTTAGCAGGCGCTACAGGAGGACAAAGATATCGACCGGCGACCATTTCGATTAAGTATATTAATTCTACATTTAGCTCTGGACAAGCACAACTTATTTAATGTAAATGTAATGAAATTTGTCGTGTTTATATGAAATCCGGCCATGTTTGCATGACTTAGCGTCCATGTTCGCGCTCCCGGGCGAGCGTTGTCCGTCGCTGGAGTGGGACGACAGCTCCGTCTCTAACAACCACGCAAATTGTGTTACCACCTTCGTGATGGCTAGGATGCGGCGAAAGAACGAGGTCCTTCATTCTTCATGTGATGGCCATTACCGCGCGCTCGTCTAAGCGGCTCGGTAGCTCATGAAGTAGCACCAACAACATGCCTTGTGCGTCTAGTACTCCATTGCAGTCATAGTTACTACATGCACAACTCGGGTTGCAATTGTAGGTGAGCACGGCAACGCTGTGTGGCCATCCGTCAATCGTGGCATGTATGAGATGACATCGTCCTATTTGTACTAAAAATCATGAATAAAGAGTATAAACATGTTTATGTACAACCTGAGTGGATTGCTCCAGTGGTCATTGCACGTGTACTGTCATGCAAAGCTTCATTTATTAGGTTATAGAGTCATTTTGTTTTGCTACGTGTGATGTTACTCATAGAATGAGTAACTAGCTATAAGTTACTCAATTTGCCTCTCTCCTCATAAACTGGTTGCCACATAGGAGAATTTGTTGAGTTGAACTCTTGAAGTAACTCCCACTATGGTTAGTCTTAGGCCTTGTTCTGTTCAACCTCCTCCCAAGGGGTTTGGAGAGGAATGGAGGGGAATTTGGCTTGTACATGATTTAATCCCCCACAATCCTTGTTAATCCCCACTAAAACACCTTGAACCGCATATTCCCTTAAGGTTAAAAATGACCGGGATTACAGAGTTCAGGTACAAACTTCAGGGATTTAAAAGTGAGGGTTTGTTTACGACTAGCTCTACAACCTCAAGGTTTATAAATCAGACTTCACTCTCCCCTCACACACACGCCTAGGTACACTCATAGTGGAGCACATTTGCACATGAAAAGGCAGGTAATGTGACAATTTGAGGCATCTAGTCGTCCACATAATGCGGGGTCTGGGACCAAATGTCAGCCATACCAAGTGCACCTGAACGCGTTGGCACGGTTATTAATCGAGTTTCTTTTTACTGGTACGTTAAATGAAAAGATGGCCCCGCGCCTATTCAATTTAAAACGACCTCTATGGACAGAAAAACAATTACTACTCCACTAGTCCACTTCGGGACTTTCTTGCTAGGGTTGCTCTCTTCTTCTCACTCTCTCACCCTCTCCAGATCTAAACAAGACGGTGGTATCCACTCTCTTTGTCTCTCTTCTCTCCGGTTGACATAGATCTGGCCGGATACCTGCCGCTGGTGGTCGCCGGTGGTGAGGGAGGAAGCCGACACGCGACATCTTCTCTGACCTAGCGTCAGCGTGGGAGGTCCTCCTCACCCTTGCTCCCCATCGCCGAGTTGGCAGATCCTGGCGCCTGCCTCACCACATCCCACCGATCGGAGGTGTAACTTATTTTAGAACCGTCCTTGTTCTAATGGCCCAGCTCCCCATGTTGTTGCATCTCTTTTTTCAACAAGTTAGGATTTCTCTGCATGTCGCTGCGTCCTGCATGTGGATATTCTTCTAGTATTACAAAGCTCCCCATGTAGCTAGCTCTGTCAGCTTTTCGAACACTCGAACACCACCTAAATTTTTACTATTAGAGGAAAAAAGGTACTGCAGATACTGGCTAACGAACTGATCTCTTGGTTGGAAAGGGAAATAAAGATGATGGCCTGACCAGTCTCTTGGTCGGAAAAGGACAGAAAGTGGGGGTGTTGGGTCGACAATGCAACCGAGAATGAGCACGTCTAGATTTCTTGTTGACACATAGGAAAGGTCACTGATGAGAACAAAAAATGCACAAATCCAGACATGCTTTGCATGCTTGCCGCACTCGGCAACACCTCTGCCTCACCACTTTATGCCTCAGTGGATGTAAAACGTGCTTGTGCCTCCCCTGTCCCTATGCCCTCACTGTTGCTGTTAATCTAACATCATAGGTAAAATAAACAATGCCACTGTTAATGTGATGTTGTTGTTAAGTAATGCTCCTGTCAATCTATTGCCATTGATAAAATGAATCAATGCCACCATATTTTTATGAAATGTTTTGGCCTTGCTTTTATTTGTCATAAAAAGTGTTTTGGGCCGTTACACTAAACTGTGACACCAATCGGGTGACACTTGGTACAACGTGCCTCGTGCCTGCCGCAACAAGCTCACCCCGTTTGGCGACGCTATGCACGGCCCCTAGCACAGCCTACAAACACCAGAAACTAGTTGCAACTCCTGGACAGAGATCAAGGCGGCTAATAAGTCGAGCGGGTCGATTAAGTATCCCAATGCGCAGTATTAACTGTTCTTGGATCACGGACATAGAACTCAGTTGTTAAGGATAGTCTCAGTGAGACAACCCACCATGTACTCCTACATGGCCTCTCATCATTACCTTTACAAAATTGGGTTCACACACTTAACTCTCAACATCAGGACATAATACCACTCCAATCCATCCCAGATGAATCAGACCCGACACAACTCTAAGCAACAGCAAGCATGGCATGGATATGAACACATCACGGGCTCAAGCAACTCCTACACATGCTAGTGGGTTCCAACTATTTACTATGGCAAAGTGAGGTCATTCAAAGGATTGGGTTCAACTACCGCAATAGAAAGTACCGGTTGAAACATTATTGTCCTAATGCAATAAAAGAGAGGGGGGCAAGAGAGTGGGGTTGTATCGGAATGATCAAGGGGTATTGCTTGCTTGGGGGATCAACAGGGTAGTATTGCTCCTTCGACAGGGTTCGGTGCCACTCGCATGAGCAGGACTTATCGAGAGGGACAGTTCTGGCAATCAATACATATGCATATGCAAGAATATGATGCATGAACATCACGTGTAGATGTGATGTGGTTTGAGCTAATGTAACTAGCATTCTATTAGAATGAAGTCCATTTGAACCAAGGGTTCAAATGCAACTCCAAATTAAACATTTATAAATGCTATTTATGTGATTTCAGATATATAGCACATATAAGTTACTTTGTCATCCATGTACTTGGTACAGATGGATAGATTGAATTTCTGATAATTTTTCATATATAAATTATTTCAATCTGAGCTACGGTTTATTTTCTATGAATTTTTGAAGTTTAAACAATTTTCTGGAACTTTCTGTAGTACTAGTCAATGTGTACGTGCAATGCACGTTAATTTGGAAGTATATTAAGTGCATGTGGATATTAAGTAGGATATTATTTGCGTGTTATTATGTGATTAGCACTATATTTGGCATGAAAGTAACTGCACGCTAAAAGTGTTGAGTGCTCGACATTGAACCGGTCTAGGTCGTTGGATTCACATGATTTGATTGCCGAGATTAATTGGATCTACCCCTTTGGGTCTTTTTATATTGATATATATAGATGAATAATCTAGAAAATTAATTACTCCATCACCAAGTCAACAACGCTGACCAAGGTCAAACCTGACGCGTAGGGCCCACACGTCAGTGACACAGTGTTAACTGGGTTAATTAACACTAGGATTAAACCTAAACTAATAATTAATCAGGGCCTGGCCCACATGTCAGTGTCATGGGGTGGGGTGGTTAGTGCCTAACTAAAACACTGACCGGCGGGGCCACTGGTAGGCCGGCGAGGTCGTCGCCGGCGACCTCTGGTTGCGGCAGTGTCCGTGCTATGTCCCCTGCTCTCCCGCACCCAGTAGGGAAGGTGGAAGGCGGCGGGGACACCTTAGCTTGTGGCGGCGGCCGGAGCTCGGGCTCGGGCAGGCTCGGCGTTGCAGCACGCAAGCGAGCGAGGTAAGTAGCGGGGCGGAGGCTACACGACGCCTCGAGTGTGTTGGATGGGTAAGGTGGGCCAAAAGGTCATCGGGGTTGCGTCGGCGGTAAGCTCGCTCCGATGGCCGTGGTGGTTTGAGGATGTAGACGAACGCGGGGAGAGAGGGGAATGAGGTAGGGGCTCATGGTGAGTCCAGAAGCGGCAACGGCGAGGCTGGGGATGGTCGGATTGCGACATGGCATTGCCAGCGATCTCGGAGGCCAAAGGTTGAAGACGGCGGTGGTGGCAGCACTGCCAGGCGCTCCGGCTTGGTTCCTTCAGTGTGGCGAAGTGGCGTGAGGGTGTGGAGCTTGGGGACAACTCGAGGCAGCACAGGAAGTGCAGTGACTACGCATGCAGGGAGAGGCGGTGACGGCAACGCTCGGCCACTCACGGGGGAGAGAGACAGAGTGGACGATAGGGATAGGGGAGAGTGAGAGAGGGGCAGGGAGATGTGTGGCGCCGTCCAGGGCATCTAGAGAGGAGGGGGTAGGCAGGCTGCCTGGAGGTGGCCGGGCACGTGCATGCGTGCCGCGAGCACACACCCTCGTTCCTTCTAGCATGAGGTTGAAGACGGTGGGGCTGAGCTGGGCCAGCTCAGCCGGCTGGGCGGCAAAGTGCCAGGCTGCACAGGTAAGTCTAGGTTAGTTATTTTTTTTATTTCTTTCTGTTTTATTTTTTTAGTGATGTCTGTTTCGTCTTAGCAAAATTTGTTGGATCACGGGTTTCGGCAAAACCCTCAAGGTTCGAACACTGGGGTGCATGCGAGGATCTCCCCCTACCGATCCACGTCCTAGCTTTGCTAAGATCTTACGGGCTAACTCAACAGACTCGTAACACAAGGGACACAAGATTTATACTGGTTCGGGCCACCGTTGTGGTGTAATACCCTACTCCAGCATGTGGTGGTGGATTGCCTCTAGGGCTGAGGATGAACAGTACAAGGGGAAGAACAGCTTCCTGAGGAGAGGTGTTCTTGTTCTCGCTGAACTCGTGGTGGTTCTAGTCTTTCTCGATCTGTCCGATTGATCCCCCCTCTCTCTGCTGGTGGCTAGTCCTATTTGTAGAGGCCCAGGTCCTTCTCCAAATATTGAGCGGGAAGGGAGCCAACAACGGCCAATTCGAAAGGGGACAGCCAGTACAGCTTATCCTGACAAAAGTGCTCTTCGCCTGCCAAAGGCTCTGGTGGTGACGCCGTCTTGGGCTCCATGGTGACCTCCGTCTTGCCGTCCTACTGGCCTTGATCTCGTTGCACCGATATGGAAAAATTTGCTTGACGCCTTGGTGCTCCGCGCCTGCACTTGCTTCCTTAGCACCAAAGAGGAAACAAGGACATTGTGCACGCTGGCACCAGCCTGACGCCCGCTTGGTCTCGATCGTCATGGCTCAAGTCATCGGAACCTTGCAAGGTTTGCCTGGCCTTGATCTCTCCGCCCCTCGTGAGCCGGCCTAGTGAGGCTGCTCCTGAGGAGGTCTTGTGTCGCCCGCCTCGCGAGGCTTGGCCCCTCACGAGGGTCTTGAGTCCTTGATGGTGACGATGGGCCATACGGGCCCGCTCGCAGAGCCACGCCGTGGGCCGCAAGCACGCAAGTCTGGGGACCCCCATTCCCAGAACACCGACAGTAGCCCCCGGGCCCAAGGCACGCTCGTGCTTGGCTTCGAGGCGAAGCCAAGAGCCAAGTGCGGAGCGCTGCGGGCCCCAATAGCCTGCGGCCTTGGTTGACCGTGTGGCGGTTGATTGAACGTGGGCGTCTCCGCTTCCCCATGCTGCCTCAGCAACTGCCCGACCGTCAAGTCCCTTCTGCATGCAAGGAAAATCCAACATTATTACCTTATATCGTGGAGGCCTGCGGTTGGCCTCCCTTTGGCTATAAATGGGAGGTGGGGGTGAAGCCCCATCACCCGTCCCTCCTCTTCCTCTCCCGCTTCTTCTCCTTCCTCGGTCCACTCCTCTCTAGTGCAGTCATGGCGCCGATTCGGAGGTTCTTGGCCGCAGAGAAGGGCAAGGCTCCCCTCACCAGGGCCGAGCTGCTCCTGCCGAAAAAGAGGAGGTCCCATCGCTGTGAGATGGTAGTGAGGCCGGTGGTGTCGCAGTCTTAGTATGAAAGGCCGCCTCCGGGGTACCCGCTGCCCTTGTATGCTTGCGCTGATGGTTCTGGAGGAAGGAGCGACGAGCGTCGCCGCCCGTGCCAGGGCCGTGGCCACCACTCCGTAGAGGCGCACGCCGTCACCCCAGGGGTCCACGCCGCGGACTCCTCGTACGAGTTCGTGCTCTAGTTGGCGATGCCCCCGAGCACTTGGATTCGCTTCCCTTCCGTTTTCTCTGCAGAAATGCCGCCGAGGGGACCTCTCGAGCTCTGGCTGCAGCACGCCGACTGCGACGCCTTGGTGACTGGAGCTGAAATTGAAGCCGCTACCTCCGAGAGGATCTTCATGACACGAGGCTGGGGCGAGATTGCTCGAGTCTTCCGCGTGGAGGGAGCCATCGTGATCCACTTCGGGTACCACGGCGCTGCGTGCTGTTGTTCAAGGTCTTCGACGAGGAAGGCGACCGCCTGGAGTGCTGCCCTGAAGGAGGTCGCCAGGACGGTGCTGCAGCGGGCGTTGGGCCTGTCGCAGGCCTCACCTGCAGCTCCTCTAGAGACAGCGGCGACTCCTGCTGGTCCAGCGACTCTCCCGAGCTCGTGGAGTCTCCGGAGACAAGCGACGACAGCTACGTGCCCCCGAGCTCCCGCCGAGCCCGGAGCAGAGCTGCAGTGTCAGGCCTCCGCCAGAACTGATCTGGATGAGGTTTGCGCCGGCCTCTGGTAGCCCACTGTTGATGATAGCGTCATCCACAGGGGCACATGTAGTTAGGACTCCCTAAGTTCTTGTCTTTTGTTCCCTGCGAGGAATCAAGAAATGGACCCTGCTGGGGCATGTAAGGCGTCTATAGTATCCTTTGTTGACATTATCCTATTATGAAATTGTGCACGTGCGTGCTCTGTTCCGGCTCAATTTCCCCCTTTCCAACCTCGCGATAGCATGGTGCTCTACGCTGACAGGTCCCGGTCCCTAGGCAGGCTTCAGCCGTCGCTGGTATGCCAGGTCGCATGCCGTGGTCAAGGCCAGGCGTTGAGCGGCCCGAGGTCTAGTCAGAGCCCCTGAGACGCGATGCTCAGGAGGTCCCCTTTGGCGCGCAAGCAACCGCCGAGAGGTAGGAGAGGGAGACTACGTCGCCGCAGCGGGGCAGCACAAATGAGAGCTCTACGCGGCAGCGGTTGATTGACCCAAGCGCGAAACATATCTTGGCAATCTAGGGTTGATCCCTAATGACACGCCAGGCCTGGGCGTCGGTTGCTGCTGGGTAGCTAGGTCAGGCCCGTGCGGGCCTCCCCCTCCTCTCCATGTTCTTCTTGGTGCTCTACGTCCTCAGGTCCCGGCCCTGGAGTGAGCTCAGCCGTCGTTGGCATGCTAGGTCGCGTGCCGTGGTCAAGGCCAGGGGGTGAGGGCTGGAGAGCTAGTAAGAGCTCCTGAGACACGATGCTCAGGAGCCCACCTTTTAACACGCAAGAGAATCACTTGAGAGAAGAGGGAGAGTCCCTGATACCGCCTGTTGTAGCATTTAGGGGGTTCCTGCAAGTTAGCGCGAGGAAGGGCACCAATTGCTGTGGTGATTGCCGACCCGCCTCTGGTACGTGGAGGGGTCTCCCTCCTGCGGAGAGCCCCCAGGCGTGTACATCCTCGCCCTGACATGTGGCTTGCACGGTAGGGCTAGACAAGGTGTGTCTGGGCACTTGTGAGCTGGCACGGGACTCACGAGACCCTACCTCAAGGCGGGTTGCGCCTGGTCTTGATTCTTGCTCGCTTTCTTGGACCTGCGAGGTGGTTAGACAACCTGCGTCGAACGAATCTCCTGAGGTTATCGCGTGAGAAAGCCAAGCACCAACAGCCCCAGGAGGTGACACAAACGGGGCCGACCCACTAGATAGAGCTCAGCCGCTGGACTTATCGACACTGCAGGGACGGGCCCGAGCACAGACGTCGTGCCTAACCTTCTCACGCGAAGGGTCCTGAAGAAAGATGACCGGCGCGCGGCTCCCGTGATGGGCGACAATCAAACAGGTGATAGTCATAGATAGATTAAGCATCAAAGGCAACCTAGCTCAGGTAAATGCATAAAAGATACGCGCCACTGGGTCCGGCCCGAGTGGCTTGGGGATGATGCAGCCCAAAGGGCGCCCCCAGCGAAGTAAGCTAAAGACATAAAAAGGAAGGGATACATGCCACAGGGGTGGACCCACACAGCCTGGGAATGATGCAGCCCTGGGGGCTCTCCCAGCTAAACGAACTTGGAAAATGTCACCTGGTTCTGTTGATGAAGGGGTGTCGAGGCAGCTAAAGGTACGCGGCGAAGGGGTTGCTCCTCATGAGCCACCGGAGCCCTGAGCCTCAGGAGGCTCTGGGGGTCTAGGTGGTTCCTTGAGGACCGTCGCCATCTCCGCCAGGACCACATGATGCCTGGCCTCCTGACCCGCCATGATGCTCCGCAGGTTGCGCTTGAAGGCAGCGGCACGCTCGGCAGGCCAAACGGCATGCGAACGTAACTGTGAGATGGACCTTTGCAGCGCCCAACACGCGAAGGCCAGAAGCGCTCCCGAGATGTGGCTCGTTGGAGCCCTGGGATGTGGATGCAAACACACAACTCACCACCCTCGCCTAGGTGGGGAGCAACGCCAGGCGGGCGGCGGTCGCCGCGTATTGCTCTTCCTTTCCTGAAGCTCCTGAGATACCTTGGTGATGAACTTCTGAGCGCTGGGCGCTCCTTGCCCAGTGTCCTCCTGAAGGAGACGTGCCGCGAAACACGCCTCCAAGTGGTGCCCGAGCGCCTCCCTCGTGACGTTGGCGGGGTCTGAGGCCCTCCAGAAGAGAGCCCCCGAGCCCTGCCCGAGGAGGGCGCCGGGTGCTGATCCTGAAGAGGTGCCACTTGCGGTGCTGCCTTCCTGAGGTCCGGCACAGAGTTGTTGCTTCTTCTTCTTGGGGACGACCTCAGGAGGGTACCGAGCGGCATTGTTGCCGGGGTCTTCGATTGACGCTGCTTGGAAGGCACGCTCGAGGGAGCACACCGCATCTCTTTCTTCACAGGGGACTGTGATGATCCCGCCGCTTCCTGGCATCTTGAGGACGTTGTAGCCGTGGTGCGTCACGGACATGAACTTGGCCAGGGCCGGATACGTAAGGATGGCATTGTATGGCGTACGGATGTGGGCGACGTCGAAGTCGATGAGCTCGGTGCGGTAGTTGTTGCGCTGTCCGAAGGTGACTGGGAGGTGGACCTGACCGATCGGCGTGGTGGAGCCGTCGGTCACTGATACATCTCCGTCGTATCTACAATTTTTGATTGTTCCATGCCAATATTATTCAACTTTCGTATATTTTTTGGCAACTTTTTATATTATTTTTTGGACTAACATATTGATCCAGTGCCTAGTGCCAGTTCCTGTTTGTTGCATGTTTTTTGTTTCACAGAAAACCCATACCAAATGAAGTCCAAATGGAATAAAAACTAAAGGATATTCATTTTGGAATATTTATGAATTTTGGGAAGTGGAATCATCACGAGACGGTGCCCAAGGGGGGCACGAGGTAGGGGGGGCGCGCCCAGGGTGTCAGCCGCGCCCCTAACCCTCGTGGCCACCCCGTAAGGCGGTCGGAGCCCTTCTTTCGCCGCAGGAAAGCTAATATCCCGATAGAGATCGTGTTAAAATTTCATCCCGGTCGGAGTTACGGATCTCCGGGAATATAGGAAACGGTGAAAGGGAAGAATCTGAGAATGCAGAAACAGGGAGAGACAGAGAGACAGATCCAATCTCGGACGGGCTCTCGCCCTTCCCACGCCATGGAGGCCATGGACCAGAGAGGAAACCCTTCTCCCATCTAGGGAGGAGGTCAAGGAAGAAGAAGAAGGATGGGGGCCCTCTCCCCCTCGCTTCTGGTCGCACCGGAGTGCCACTGGGGGCCATCATCATCACCGCGATCTTCACCAACAAGTTCACCACCATCATCACCAACTCTTCCCCCCTCTATGCAGCGGTGTAACCTCTCTCTTACCCGCTGTAATATCTACTTAAACATGGTGCTCAACACCATATATTATTTCCCAATGATGTATGGCTATCCTATGATGTTTGAGTAGATCTGTTTTGTCCTAATGGCTATTTGATGATCGTGATTGGTTTGAGTTGTATGTTTTATTATTGGTGCTGTCCTATGGTGCTCTCCGTGTCGGGCAAGCGTGAGGGATTCTCGCTGTAGGGTTTGCAATATGCTTATGATTTGCTTGTGGTGGGTGGCGTGAGTGACTGAAGCATAGACCCGAGTAAGTAGGTTGTTTGCATATGGGATAAAGGGGACTTGATACTTTAATGCTATGGTTGGGTTTTACCTTAATGAATCTTTAGTAGTTGCGGATGCTTGCTAGAGTTCCAATCATAAGTGCATATGATCCAAGTAGAGAAAGTATGTTAGCTTATGCCTCTCCCTCAAATAAAATTGCACTAATGATTACCGGTCTAGTTATCGATTGCCTAGGGACAAATAAATTTCTCGTAACAACAAGCTCTCTACTAAAACTAATTTAGTTGTGTCTTTACCTAAACAGCCCCTAGTCTTTATTTACGTGCTCTTTACCCAAAAGCACCTACAAAGTACTTCTAGTTTTATTCTTGTTCTAGGTAAAGCGAACGTCAAGCGTGCGTAGAGTTGTATCGGTGGTTGATAGAACTTGAGGGAATATTTGTTCTACCTTTAGCTCCTTGTTGGGTTTGACACTCTTACTTATCGGAAGAGGCTACAATTGATCCTCTATACTTGTGGGTTATCAAGACCTTTTTCTAGCGCCGTTGCCGGGGAGCAATAGCGTGGGGTGAATATTCTCGTGTGTGCTTGTTTGCTTTATCACTAAGTAATTTTTATTTGCTCTTCTTAGTTGTTTCCTATCTTTAGTTATGGGTAGGAAACGCAAAATACCAAAAAAAATTAGTTGTACCTACTGAACCAATGGTTGAAGAACCAATCAAAATCTATCACACTGCTGAAGCTTATTACTTGGATCACCTTCAATCCCTATGTGCTCGTGCTAAAACCCCAACTAGCTTAGTTGAGGGAAAATCTTTAGATGAGCATGCTTGTTATGTGCGACACCGTATATCTCAAAAAGGGAAACTTCTACAACATCAAATTAATACTATGCAATGCTATGCTTGGAATTTATGCTATTATTATGATTTTACTTGTTGTTCTGAAAACCCTAAGAAAGACCTTCCCTACCAATGTGAGTTTAGTGATAATGGAATCGTATCTTCGTATGCTAAAGGTGCTTATAGTTACTATGATGTTCAACAAATTGAAGAATTTGTTGCTTTTAAGGGTGCTTATGAAATTGCTTCGTTGATTGAAAAGTATGATGCTACTCTTTACAAATTTGAAATTTTTGCCATACTTGAATATTGTTATGAGAATTATGCTTCTAATGCCTATGTTAAACAATATATTGAGGAGTACTCCGCTGCCCAAGAAGAAACTAATATTTTGCAGGAGTCTATGGAAGAAGAAATTGATGAAACTGTGAGCTCATTGGATGAAAAAGATGATGGGGGGAGCGAAGAACAAAAGGAGGAAGAGCGGGTTAGCTACCCGTGCCCACCTTCTAATGAGAGTAACTCTTCAACTCATACATTGTTTAAATTCCCTTCTTGCTTACTGAAGGATGATTGTTATGATGACTGTTATGATCCCATTGATTCTCTTGAAATATCCCTTTTTGATGATGCTTGCTATGCTTGTGGCCAAGATGCCAATATGAATGATGCTTATGGAGATGAACTTGCTATAGTTCCTTATGTTAAACATGAAATCGTTGCTATTGCACCCACGCATGATAGTCCTATTATCTTTTTGAATTCTCCTGATTACACTATATCGGAGAAGTTTGCACTTATTAAGGATTACATTGATGGGTTGCCTTCTGCCGTTGCACATGATGATTTTCATAGATATAATATGCATGTGCTTGCTGCTCCTACTTGCAATTATTATGAGAGAGGAACTATATCTCCACCTCTCTATGTTTCCAATATGATAAAATTGCAAGAAACTATTTATACTATGCATTGGCCTTTACTATGTGTGCATGAATTCTTCTTTTATGACATGCTGATGCATAGGAAGAGAATTAGACTTCGTTTTTACATGATATATATTACTTTGTGCTCACTACTAAATGCTAAATCATTGTTATTTAAAATTGGCTTTGATATACCTTGGGATCCGGGTGGATTCATTACTTGAGCACTATATGCCTAGCTTAATGGCTTTAAAGAAAGCGCTCCAGGGAGACAACCAAGAAGTTTTAGAGAGTCATTTATTTTTGTTGAGTTCTTTCATATAGTTTAAAAACAACAAAAATAAAGAGGGGAACCCAAAACTTTTTCTAAAAGAAAAGTGAAAGTGAGAGAGACGAGCATTGTGAAAGTGGGGGACGTCCTTGAACTTTGTTCATGCCCATGGGAACTTTGTGAATCTTAATTACAGAAACATTTCAACAAAAATAATTATCCCCTTGTAAAATTCCATTGTATTATAAAAATAATGTGCCAAGGTTTGCCTTTAGGATTTTTACATTTGCTTGATGGTTTGTACGGTGCAGGACAGAAGCTTTGGCTGGAGTGCGCGATTTTACATTTTTATCTGGAACGTCAAATGGTTCTGATTCTTTTTGCACTGTCTTCGTATAGAAATTTTTTATTTTTCCTAGTTTTGGTAGAATTTTTCAAGTATCATAAGTATGGTTAATGTTCAGATTATTACAGACTGTTCTGTTTTAGACAGATTCTGTTTTTGATGCATAGTTTGCTTGTTTTGATGAAACTATCAATTTATATTAGTGGATTAAGCCACGAAAAAGTTATATTACAGTAGACACAATGCAAAAAAAAATGAATTGGTTTTCAACAGTACTTAGAGTAATGATTTTCTTTATTATATTAAGGGATCTTACCGAGTTTTCTGTTGAAGTTTTGTGTGGATGAAGTGTTCGATGATTGAGAAGGTTTCGATGTGAGAAGAAGGAAGAGAGGCAATAGCTCAAGCTTGGGGATGCCCGAGGCACCCCAAGTAAATATTCAAGGAGACTCAAGCGTCTAAGCTTGGGGATGCTGGGGAGGCATCCCCTCTTTCTTCAATAAGTATCGGTATGTTTTCATATTCGTTTCGTTCATGCGATATGTGCAATCTTGGAGCGTCTTTTGCATTTGGGTTTTCATTTTTCTTTTATGCACCATGCTGGTATGAGATGTTCCTTGGTTGATTTATAGAATACTCATTGCACTTCATTTATATCTTTTGAGTATGGATTTATAAAATGCTTCATGTGCTTCACTTATATCATTTGAAGTTTGGATTGCCTGTTTCTCTTCACTTAGACAACCGCCATTTGTAGAATGAACTTTTGCTTCACTTATATTTGTTAGAGCACGGTCACATATTTTGTAGAAAGAATTAAACTCTCTTGCTTCACTTATATCTATTTAGAGAGATGACAGGAACTGGTCATTCACATGGTTAGTCATAAAATCCTACATAAACTTGTAGATCGCTGAATATGATATGTTTGATTCCTTGCAATAGTTTTGCGATATAAAGGCGGTGATATTAGAGTCATGCTAGTCGAGTAATTGTGAAATTGAGAAATACTTGTGTTGAGGTTTGCAAGTCCCGTAGCATGCACGTATGGTGAACCGTTATGTAACGAAGTCGGAGCATGAGGTGTTTATTGATTGTCTTCCTTATGAGTGGCGGTCGGGGACGAGCGATGGTCTTTTCCTACCAATCTATCCCCCCTAGGAGCATGCGCGTAGTACTTTGTTTCGATGACTAATAGATTTTTGCAATAAGTATGTGAGTTCTTTATGACTAATGTTGAGTCCATGGATTATACGCACTCTCACCCTTCCATCATTGCTAGCCTGTGTAGTACCGCGCAACTTTCGCCGGTATCATAAACCCACCATATACCTTCCTCAAAACAGCCACCATACCTACCTATTATGGCATTTCCATAGCAATTCCGAGATATATTGCCATGCAACTTCCATCATCATCATATACATGACTTGAGCATCATTGTCATATTGCTTTGCATGATCGTAAGATAGCTAGCATGATGTTTTCATGGCTTGTCCGTCTTTTGATGTCATTGCTAGGCTAGATCATTGCACATCCCGGTACACCGCCGGAGGCATTCATATAGAGTCATATCTTTGTTCTAGATCGAGTTGTAATATTGAGTTTTAAGAAAATAAAAGTGTGATGATCATCATTATTAGAGCATTTCCCCAAAAAAAGATGCCAAAGAAGCCTAAATAAAAAAAGGGGGGGCCAAAGAAGCCCGCAAAAAAATAAAAAAAATAAAAAGGGGCAATGTTACTATCCTTTTACCACACTTGTGCTTCAAAGTAGCAACATGTTCTTCATATAGAGAGTCTCTTGAGTTATCACTTTCATATACTAGTGGGAATTTTCATTATAGAACTTGGCTTCAGAGCAAGCAAGTTGGATGCACACCCACTTAGTTTCAGTTTGAGCTTTCATATACTTATAGCTCTAGTGCATCCGTTGCATGGCAATCCCTACTCCTCACATTGATATCTATTAATGGGCATCTCCATAGCCCCTTGATACGCCTAGTTGATGTGAGACTTTCTCCTTTTTTGTCTTCTCCACATCACCCCCACCATCATATTCTATTCCACCTATAGTGCTATGTCCATGGCTCACGCTCATGTATTGCGTGAAAGTTGAAAAGGTTTGAGAACGTCAAAAGTATGAAACAATTGCTTGGCTTGTCATCGGGGTTGTGCATGATGTGAATGCTTTGTGTAGTGAAGATGGAGCATAGCCAGACTATATGATTTTGTAGGGATGAGTTTTCTTTGGCTATGTTATTTCAATAAGACATAATTGCTTGGTTGGTATGCTTGAACTATTATTATTTTTATGTCAAAGGATAGACTATTTCTTTGAATCACTCGTGTCTTAATATTCATGCCATGATTAGACATATGATCAAGATTATGCTAGGTAGCATTCCACATCAAAAATTATCTTTTTTATCATTTACCTACTCGAGGACGAGTAGGAATTAAGCTTGGGGATGCTGATACGTCTCTGTCGTATCTGTAATTTTTGATTGTTCCATGCCAATATTATTTAACTTTCATATATTTTTTGGCAACTTTTTATATTATTTTTGGGACTAACATATTGATCCAGTGCCCAGTGCCAGTTCCTGTTTGTTGCATGTTTTTTGTTTCACAGAAAACCCATACCAACCGGAGTCCAAACGGAATAAAAAATGACGGAGATTTATTTTGGAATATTTATGAATTTTGGGAAGTGGAATCATCGCGAGATGGTGCCCGAGGGGGGCATGAGGTAGGGGGGGCGCGCCCCAGGGTGTCAGGCGCGCCCCTGACCCTCGTGGCCACCCCTTAAGGCGGTTGGAGCCCTTCTTTCGTCGCAAGAAAGCTAATATCCGGATAGAGATCGTGTTAAAATTTCAGCCCAATCGGAGTTACGGATCTCCGGGAATATAAGAAACGGTGAAAGGGAAGAATCTGAGAACGCAGAAACAGGAAGAGACAGAGAGACAGGTCGAATCTCGGAGGGGCTCTCGCCCCTCCCACGCCATGGAAGCCATGGACCAGAGGGGAAACCCTTCTCCCATCTAGGGAGGAGGTCAAGGAAGAAGAAGAAGGAGGGGGGGCCTCTCCCCCTCGCTTCTGGTCGCACCGGAGTGCCACTGGGGGCCATCATCATCACCGCGATCTTCACCAACAACTTCACCGCCATCATCACCAACTATTCCCCCCTCTATGCAGCAGTGTAACCTCTCTCTTACCCGCTGTAATCTCTACTTAAAACTGGTGCTCAACGCTATATATTATTTCCCAATGATGTATGGCTATCCTACGATGTTTGACTAGATCTGTTTTGTCCTAATGGCTATTTGATGATCGTGATTGTTTTGAGTTGTATGTTTTATTATTGGTGCTGTCCTATGGTGCTCTCCGTGCCACGCAAGCGTGAGGGATTCCCGCTGTAGGGTTTGCAATATGCTTATGATTTGCTTATGGTGGGTGGTGTGAGTGATAGAGGCACAGACCCGAGTAACTAGGTTATTTGCGTATGGGATAAAGGGGACATGATACTTTAATGCTATGGTTGGGTTTTACCTTAATGAATCTTTAGTAGTTGCGGATGCTTGCTAGAGTCGCAATCATAAGTGCATATGATCCAACTAGAGAAAGTATGTTAGCTTATGCCTCTCCCTCAAATAAAATTGCAATAATGATTACCGGTCTAGTTATCGATTGCCTAGGGACAAATAACTTTCTCGTAACAACAAGCTCTCTACTAAAACTAATTTAGTTGTGTCTTTACCTAAACAGCCCCTAGTCTTTATTTACGTGCTCTTTACTTTCTTGCAAGCTTACCCAAAAGCACCTACAAACTACTTCTAGTTTTATTCTTGTTCTAGGTAAAGCGAATGTCAAGCGTGTGTAGAGTTGTATCGGTGGTCGATGGAACTTTAGGTAATATTTGTTCTACCTTTAGCTCCTCGTTGGGTTCGACACTCTTACTTATCGAAAGAGGCTACAATTGATCCCCTATACTTGTGGGTTATCAGTCACTCGTGAGAAAGGCTTGGTGGGATGAAGCTGATCATACCGCACTTGGAGGCTGTCGAACGTCTCGACGGACAGGACGTTGAGCCCCGCGCCGCCGTCGATGAGGGTCTTGGCGACTTGCACGTTGCTAATGACGGGTGAACAAAGCATAGGGAGGACGTCGGCGGTAGCCGCACACTGGAGCTGGTCTGTTGAGCTAAATGTGATGGCGCACTGGGACCACCTGAGCGGGCACGTGGCCTCGAGCTTGGGGAGGACTGCATTCACTTCACGAGCAAACTGCTTGAAGATATGCTGTGAGGCTAGGGCTTGAGCTCCGCCCATGATATAGGCGATAGCACGTGGCTCCTGGAAGCCCCCAGCCCCCTCGTCTTGGTGGTGGTCGTCGTTCCTTCTTGGTGGCGGCAGTGGAGGAAGCCCAGCATTTCCCTGAGGACGATCCTCGTGAGGCTGATCCCTCCAGGAACCTTCGTGAGGCTAGTCCTGCCAGTTGTCCTCACAAGGCTGGTCGTGCCACTCCTAACGCGGGCCATAGTCATCCCAGCGTTCGCCACCATGTCCTCCTCCTCGGTTGTAGCCCCTGTCGTTGCGCTCGGGGCATCGACCGAAGCGTCCTCCTCGAATTGCTCTGAGCTCTTGACAGACGCTGGTGTTGTGGCAGTGCAGGTTATGGAAGGCGCAGAACGGTCGGATGCTCTTGGATGACTCGGGTTGGTCCCTGCCGTGCTTTGTCTCTGGCTCCGCCGCGAGCACGGTTGCTCCCTTGCGCTTCACGTCTTTGGCCTTGGCTTTCTTCTCCTCCGGGTCCGATGCCGGGAGCTCAAGGAGGGAGAGGCGCCCCTCCTCAGCTCTTGCGCACTTGGTCGCCAGGTTGAACAGCTCCAGAAACGTGCATAGCTCCTCGTGGATGGCGAGCTCCTCCTTCATCTTGACGTTGCGGATGCCATCGAAGAATGCGGAGATGATGGCCTCGTCCGTCACCTTGGGGATATTGAGGCGAACATTGTTGAAGTGCTGGATGTACTTTTGGAGGGTCTCTCCTGGTTGTTGCCTGACGCGGTGTAGGTCACCCACAGTCGGTGGGCGGTCGCGAGTGCCCTGGAAGTTGGCGACAAAACGGTCGCACATCTCGTCCTAGGAGGAGATCGAGCCTGGAGGCAGGTTCAGGAGCCAGGAGCGGGCACCATCCTTGAGAGCCATGGGAAACCAGTTCACCATGACTTTCTCGTCGCCGTTGGCCGCCTCGATGCTCAGCTCGTAGAGCTGCAGGAACTCCGCAGGGTCGGGGGTGCTGTCGTAGCGAGGTGGCAGGTCCGGCTTGAACTTGCCCGACCAAGCGTTTCTACGCAGCTCAGGGGTGAAGGCACGACAGCCTGCCGTGGTCACCGGGACTCTGCGCTAGTGGAGAACTTGTCCTTGATGCGGTTCACGCACCACCGTCGCAGGCGGCACGCGGTCTTGCTGTGATGGTACAGGGAGCACGGGGGTGTTTTCTCGCGACCGAGGGACTTCTTGGCAGCTTCTTTCTCCTTGCGCGAGCGCCGGACGTGGCAGGTCGCGCCGTGAGGCTGCGCGCCTGGGCGCCAAGACTCCGTCTTGGGGCAGAGGTGGTGGAGGCGCTCCATGGGCCACTCCGCCCACGGCTGGCGAAGGGCGAGGTGGCGATAGGGACAGCGCAGGGGAGCCCCCTGCGGTGCTGACAAGCTCGGTGATGCAGTCGAGCCAGTCCTCGTAGAGGTCATCGATTGGGCGGTAGCGTAGGAGCTCGCGCGCCATGCACAGAGCAGCCTGCGCGTCCACGGGAGCACGACGAGCGTGGGATGATGAATCGGGCGGGGTCAGCGATGGAGTGGCGGTGAGGCCGTCCCGCCGCACTGAGGGGTGGAGTGAGGATGCTGGCTGCTCGGTCCCCACCGGGCCGGTGGCGGCGTTGGCGGCAGGCGACGGAGAACGGTGCGGTGGCCCGCCGACGAGAGCCGTCTGAGCAACGCGGGCGGCGAGGGCAGCCCGGCGCTCAGCGCGAGCGCGGCGAGCCACTACTAGGGAAAAGGCTAGCAGCAGCATGGGTTTTAGGTGTATCGGTAGCGCAGGGACCAGCGCTACTAATAAGGCGCTACAGCTAACTCGTAGCAGTAGCGCGTGCTCACCAGCGCTACTGCTACACAAGTGTAGCAGCAGCGCGCTTAATGGAAGCTCGCTACTACTACTACCGCGCTGCTGCTACTACCGTGCTACTGCTAACTTTTGTCCACTCGCTACTACTAATTTTAGTAGTTTTTTGTTTTTTTGGCATATTTGTTTTGTATTTGAACAGGCTTTATAGAAGAATCTTTAGCACATACAAATGTCATCATGATACACATACAAATGCCTGCGAGACCACAAATGTAATCATAGCATATACATACAAATAGTCTCATCATAATCATCATCCAACACAAAGTGGTATCTTGTCATCATCTCGAAAATAGCGATACATGCAAGTCTCGAATACTTGCAACTACAACGTCATCCATCTAAACAAAGGTATACATGAGAAGAGCTATCACTATGAGTGAGAGCGGAACTATGCAGTACATGAGGTGGCGGTTACGAGTCCTCTCTCGCACTAGCGTGAACCTCAAGTAACTAGCTTCTCCTTCTTGTCTGCTTTTGAAGCCTTTATGGCTGGCACCCGAGAACCCATTCACTTGCGCCTGACACTCATGCCACTCGTTGTACACCCCCGGAACCTTCCCTTTGTACACGACATAGCACTTCCATCTTGCCATCAAGAAACTAGGTACCTGTTAGAGATGCATGTTCATGAAGAGGATGTACAATCATATATATGCAACAAAATATACTAGAGCAACACCGAAAAAGAAAGGGTTAGCAACTAGATGCAACATACAGTATGCAAATTAATTAACTAGAGGTACACAGGTCATCGTACGCAAACTAACAAAGTAGCATTACGCAAGTTCGGCAGGGACCGTCGACATCACAAAGTTTCATCGCTACAAAAAGTATACAAGTTCAACCGACACATATCATCATCATCGGCATCATAAACCACTAGAAGTTCCATCCTTCCATATCATCGAGGATGGACCCTAGCTTCTTGAACGGCGTGAGGTCTAGACGTTGCATGCCTATGTGAGTTCGGACGTCAGCTCGCGATATAGGGCCGTGGTGGAACATCCCCTTCTCATCGACAACTTCTTTCATGATGATCGGCGCAATGTCGCTTTGGATGCGAAAGAAGTCATCTCTAAGTTTATAATCCGCTTCTCCATGAGATTCTAGCCACTTGTGGATATGATTATCATTTCTGCTTCTCATGCGAAGCTTTTGGTGATCCGTGTTGAACTGAATCATGAGATGGACGATGTAGAATCCATCCTTCTTGCTTGGTTTTGGGACATGGATGCAGGAGAAGTTAGTTTTATGCGTGAAACCCATCTTCTTGTTCCTTTGTTTCCTGATCTGCATGTGGCCACCTCTAATGTTGAAGCCTTGGAGAGCATCATCTAGAATATTCATTATGTGGGTGTAGTCTTTTTTCTCGTAGTCTCTGGAAGGGTCAAAATACACGGTGTGGGAGACTTGCGGGTAAAGAACGATAAGGACGGCGCTCCCATTGCTACGGGGAAAAGACACCTCAAATTATTCCCCGTATGAGAGAGAAGGAATGATTGAAATGTACGAAAGGGTTGTCCGGAACTAACTTACTTTGGATGATAAGGCACGAGGACAATTTCCCGGTCCTTATTCTGTACCATGAAGTTTTGGAGGTACTCCCTAGCAGTTTCACGCTCAAAGTCGCCGAGACTCAAGAAAGATTCGTGCATGTAGTACGGATCCGCCACACAGATTTGCGAGACTTCTTCACTCTTCATGACGGAGCTCATATGTAGCGCAAAAAGGCGGACGATTGTAAAATCGAGCCGCCTTGTCAGAAACATCTCGAAGATATGGTCAAACCGCAGGAAGAACACCTCCGCGGGCCGTGTGTCGACGTAGCACTTCCCCTCAGGCACACGAGCCGCGTATTTCGGATATCCTTGATCCTTTGAGGCTAGTAGGCTTTTCTTAGTAGACAGCACATGGTCGTGCAATCTCCTAAGATCCCCTGATAGTGCCTCCAGCGGTTTCGTCGGTAGCATCGGCTCGCTCATGAGATGGAACATGGCCGCACCTTTCACGGGTACATGCTCTTCAGAATGCATCATTTGGCTGCGTTGTGCTCTGGCTTGTTTGGAGGCAGTTATCTTCCCTGATCTCTTCCTCTCCTTTTTCTTGGGCACACCTTCCAGACCCTTCCTTAACCCCTGCCCCAGGGTTCCCGGGCTAAGCACTATACGACCCCCGGCTAGTTGAGCATGTGTTGACGCAACATCTTCAGGCGTGTCCTGTGAGGAATTCATGAAGAGAGACTTTTTGCAATCCTTCCAACGACCTTCCTGCCCGTGCATATCAACCATATCCTCATTACCATGTTGATAGCCCGATTCGTCATATGGTTGACTCATCATATCTATGTCACAGTCATACACGTTTGTATTGAGGAAACCCATAGGGTCGACCTCCGTCTCATCATCCATTCTCTATTCTACAGGACTGATTACATC